>NC_045967.1:17832691-18071287 GCF_010909765.2 Amblyraja radiata | reverse complement strand
TTCGCTCTCTCTCTCAGACCTTCCCACTCTCAATCTTTCCTGACCTCCACATGGTTGCAGACACTCCTTTTCAGTCCCTTTCTTCCACCTTTCCCCATCTCTGCCTGGCCTAAAACCTGTTATAGGGAGGTTTCACGGCAGTCGGGTCACGACCCATGACCCGTACTGTTGCTACGCTACTCCAAATGGATTACACGCGATGAACTGAAGGTAGGCACTTATCATTGTTTCCAGCGTAGTGGGCCCGTTAAAACCAGCTGAAATTGTCAATTTTTGCGCTGTAAATAATTATGGAAATCGGGATAAGCGTGTGCGACATTTAGCCTACTTCAGAATTCCAAATGTGAGGAGAAATGACGGTAGATAGAAACGAGAGCTGAAGGGACAACAACAAACAGAGTGCTTAGCAAACATTGGCCGTTTGCTCACTGCATTCCATCAACTAAGGCATTATTGTGTTTTCTTGATTCCTTTGGCATCTAAAAAGTTTCAGAAGTGATAAATCTGGCTGTAATTTTTTTTTAATAGACCATGGTTCCCAAGTGGGTTTTACATACAAAATGAAAAGGCATCTGAAGAAAACATTTACAGCCAGATTTATCACTTCTGAGAATTTTTAGATACCAAAGGAATCAAGAAAAAACACAAATAATGCCTTACTTGATGAAATGCAGTGAGCAAACGCGATAATCCCAATATTTTCAATGTTTACCAAGCACTTTAGCTGCTGTTGTCCCTTCAGTTCTCGCTTCTCTATACCTTCATTTCGCTTCACGTTTGGAATTCTAAAGTTAAGTACATGTCTCTCACACTTACCCCCGACTCCCACAATTTTTTTTCAGCGCAAAAATTCAACATTTTGGCGGTTTTTTAGCAGGTAGGAAAGTACGCGTTTCTAGCATTAATAACATATACCGGAAGTGACGGATTGTCTTCCAGTTGGATTTAGCGGGCTCCGTGCGTCCGAGCCCTATGACCCAGTGACCTTACGTGCAACCCCCCTATACCCCTCTGACAGTCTAATACACTGCCAGAAATCATAAAGTCTTGCCACACATAAGGATGCTTTTCGGCTCATTGTATATGTGTTTGAAGGAGTGGTTGGCATCAGCTCTGGCCACTGATGGCCACGGACCACCGGGTCATGCCAATCTCACCGGTCGCAGCCTAGCTCACCCGCCGCAAAAACGGGAAACCCGTCTCGATAGGGAAAATCGCCGAGCCAGACCCCGGCTCATCCCCGAGGACCGGAAGACTGAGGGTGGAGAGAGTCGGCGAACAAAGGGTCGAAAGAGAAACTGGGGTCTTAAGGTCTTACCTCCCGTGTCCTCAAAGTCGGCTGCAGGTGGCACCCACGGTGCACGGAGGCTGAAGGTGTCCAGGCGAGAAGAGGAACGACAGTTTGCGGGACGATCGGAATAATGGCAGCGGCTGCTATGGGCCTTTATGGCCAGCTGCAGCTGGGACTGTGAAAATGACGCTAAAACCTGGTGACTCCTGTATATGGACTCCGTGGGCTATTTCTATACACTTTGTACTTAATACTGGGATTGTACTGACATGTATGCAAAAAGATCATTTCATTGTACCTCAGTACATGTGATTGTATAGAACCATTGAACCAATGAACCATTGATATGCCCACCTTTACAGAATTATGTCTTGAACTCTCCAGGCATAGCTCTCTGGTGACATTTTAAATGGAAAGATCTTCCATCTTACAAGACCTCCCATGATGGTAGGATCTTGGATGAATGGCTTCCCTTTCTATACCAGAGAGGGCACTCTGATGATTAACTCAACCATATCTCTTGGGTCCAGTAATGTTCCTTTTGTTTGTTTCACAATTAAAAAGAAAAGTGTCCAGTCCAAAGCTGCAAAAGTGGTGTGAGATAGTTAGCAATTAAATTGCCTTCACAATTATTACTGAAACGCATCAGAACCTCCAAAGAAAATAACTAAATTCAAACATTTCGTAGGTTCATAACTTCGTAAGTTGTTGGAGCAGAATTAGGCCATTCAGCCCATCAAGTCTTCTCAGCCATTCAATCATGGCTAATCTATCTTTCCCTCTCAACCCCATTCTCCTGTCTTCTCCCCATAACCCTTGACATCCTTACTAATCAAGAATCTTTCAATATCTGCGTTAAAAATACTCAATGGGCCTCCATAGCCATATGTGGCAATGAATTCCAGAGATTCACCACCTTCTGGCTAAAGAAATTCCTCCTCATCTCCTTTCTAAAGGTACGTCGTTTTATTCTGAGTCCTTTGGTCCTTTGACCCACCAAATCCATGTTGACCATCCATCACGCATTCACACTTGTTCTTTGTTATTCCCCTTTCTCATCCACTCCTTACACGTAATTTACAGATGTCCAATTAAACTACAAAGCTGCACTTCTTTAGGATGTGGGAGGAAAACGCAAGTACCCAAAGGAAATCCACAGAGAGAACGTGCAAACTCCACGCAAAGACAGCAGCCCAAGGCCAGTATCGAACCTGGCCTTCGGCGCTGTGAGGCAGCATCTCCACTAGCTGTGCCACTCTGCTGTTTTCCACTTAATTAAGTAGAAAGATACCTGAATTATGCAAGGCTTAAAGAAAATGAAAAATGTCCATGGCCTTTAGTGTATATCAGAGGACCATTTAAATTGTATCCGTTATAACATCCTTCTGAAGATTTATGGGTTGGAATCATCTTTAGTTTTAGCTCCCAACTATTAGCATTCAGTGTACCCTTTTTGCCTTTATACAGATCTGTTCATGCTAAAGTTCCAATTATGCTGACATCCCTGTTGCCCTCACTAGCATGTTTTTTTTTAGAAAAACACAATTGTACCAAGCAAGTAAGTTCAGAATGTCATTTAAATCTCATTGCATTAAAATGGTTTTAATTCTCAAAGGGCCAGTGTGCTGCATAATTCCACCATCTCCATTACAGAATGAAAATTTCTATAGGACGTTACATGCTACAGTCATTCTTCTTGCATCCTAAGCAAGTGATCTTTCACACTTGTGGAGAAACACATTTTTTGCATTATCATAAATCTTACACTTCATGTTTGGACTTTAACGATTATTGATTTGTTGCCTGAAACTAAAAAAGCTCATTAGAAGCTGAAATAAAATCCTTCTTGTATTATCATTTATTATTTGATGTTTTTATTGGTTTCAAAATCTCAGGCTAAAAATTACAGCTAGTTTGTGAAGATCAACAGTCAGCACGTTTGCAAGAAATTTAGACTTTAGCGACACAGTGCTGAACCAGGCCCGTTGATCAGCGATCACTCGTGCACTCGCACTATCCTACAATTTTTTTTACCAAAGTCAATTAACCTATAATGGGTACTGTTTGGACAGTGTTTGCACCTTCTCCCTTTGATCGCATGGGTTTTCTCCGGGTGCTCCGGTTTCCTCCCACACTCCAAAGGCATCCAGGCTTGTAGGTTAATAGGATTCTGTAATTTGTCCCTAGTATGTAGGATAGAACTAGTGTATGGGTGGTCGTTGGTCAAACTCGGTGGACCGAAGGGCTTGTTTCTGCACTGTATCTCTTAACTAAACCTGGTCCTAAAGGGAAACGTCAATAATTTAATAAGATTTACAGATCACAGCATTTAAATCACACTTGTACAGGTTTCCATGCTATGTCTCTAAACTACTCCCAAAAGGAAAAGGATAATAAAAGTTCAGACCAATATGGGCCAAATGTGGGCAAATAGAACGAGATGTGGCATCTTGATTGGCATGGACCAGTTGGGTCAAATATCCTGTTTCCATGCTGTGTAAGTCTAAGACTCGAGAACTAAGATTCTGATCTGCTTTTGTTAAGGTTTAAAACTGGGAATATCTTGTGAGATAACTGTAAGTTGATCACAAATCTGTTTCCACACAGCACCAGAGACCCAGATTCGATCCTGATCTCAGCTGCTATCTGCGTGGAGTTTGCACGTTCTCCCTGTGACTGTGTGGGTTTCTTTCATGCTCTCTGTTTTCCTCCCACATCCCAAGACATGTGGGTTTGTAGGTTAATTGGCCCTCTGTAAATTGCCCCTGGTGTGTAGGGAGTGGATGAGAAAGTGGGATAAGATAGAACTAGTGTGAGCGGGTGATTGGTGGTCGGCGTGGGCTCGGGACAAAGGTGCCTGTTTCAATGCTGTATCGTTCAATCATTCAATCAAATTTTACACTCAACAGGGCAGGTTCAGAGCAGCTATAGCTCTGGGGATGCTGTTCCTAAGTCTGGAGGTGCGGGCGTAGATGGCCTTGTATCTTCTGCCGGATGGTAGGAGTTCGAACAGACTATTGCAAGGGTGTGACGAGTCTTTGCGAATGCTGATGGCCTTCCTGAGGAACCGTGTATGTAAGAGCCTTAAAACTAACATCCAGATTCAGAAGCAGATTTTTCCCTACAACTTTAGACACTATAGTCTTTAGACACTACAATCTCCAAACAAACCCCGAACTATATATACAAGGACATTATTTTTAACTTGGCACTACAATTATCTATTTATTTCCTGCTTATATTTTTGTTTGTATATATATATATCCACATCCATATATACTGAATTTTTTTTGTGGTTTTTATTGTGGTCTATATTTTACATATCAGTTGTTCTGCTGCAGGTAGGAATTTCATTGTTCCATTTTGGGACATATGACAATAAAACACTCTTATCTTGAGATACCTGATAGTTGGAATGGACATGGTGGGCCAAAGGGCCTGTTTCTGTATTCTAATGCTCATGAAGGCTTCTGGGTTGTGCCGCAGGTCTGACAGGGCAGCAAGAGCAACTCGAGGGGGGGGGGGGGGGGGGGGGGGGGGGGAGGGGCATTGAGAATAAAGAGGGACCTGGCGTATGGGGGCTGCCAAGAGCAAAGAGAGACCCAGCCTGTGGCCACATGTGGTTTGCCGCTGCGATAAGACTGTAATAAGAACTCCAAAAACTTTGTCGACATCAGAAATAAGGTGACTCTTTGTGTACTGCCTAGGTGAAGCCTGCAGTATAATTTTACTTCGGAGTCACGTGAGAGATTCCGTGAAGAACCCGCTCAGCACGCATGCACGGCATTACGTCCAGCAGAGCAACAGCGGCACAGCGGTTGACCATGACATGGTTGTTGAAACTCCGATGGTATTCCCCAGTGACCCAGAGTTATTAACACCCAGTGTCGGGCACAAGCCACCCGTGCCATGAAAAAATCAAACTCCTGGGTTGCAGATTCTGCACAAACCAATTCTGGGACTGGGATTATCAGAACAAACCGTCGACACCATGTCAGCATCCCTCCGAACATCCACTAAA
Organism: Amblyraja radiata; assembly: GCF_010909765.2. Lineage (NCBI taxonomy): Eukaryota > Metazoa > Chordata > Chondrichthyes > Rajiformes > Rajidae > Amblyraja > Amblyraja radiata. The sequence continues at coordinate 18,065,975 of NC_045967.1, read as the reverse complement.
AAACAGCACTTGTCCAGCATCAAAAAATGGGAGAAGTACTGCTTGGATACAGGGACCACCTACTCAACCGCTACAGTTACCAACGTACTGGAATTCCTGGCGAACCTTCACCACGATGAAGGACTCAGCTACAGAGCCATCAACACAGCTAGAAGTGCCCTGTCTGTCTATTTAAAACCAGCTCCAGGACAACAGGCCATGGGGTCCCACCCGCTAGTGGTCAAACTAATGAAGGGTATTTACAACTCTAACCCCCTAGACCAAGGTACACCCATATATAGGATGTCAGTGTGGTCCTGACATACCTCAGGGGATGGCCACCAGCCAGATCCCTCAACCTAGAACCATCTATGCTCAAAACACTAATGTTGATGGCACTTGTATCTGCACAGAGGGTCCAGTCACTACACCTATTGCGACTGGACACCATGCTCACAGCTCCAGACCAGATCTCTGTCGTTATCCAGGGAATGATCAAACAGAGCAGACCAGGAACACCTAATCCAGTCGTGGAATTCCGGGCTTACCCGTCAGAACCACGGTTATGTTCCATGACCCTACTATCCTACATAGACACAACCAAAATACTCGAGGGAGATGAAAAGCCTTGTGGGTCAGTCATAAAAAACCTTATGGTCGGGTGACGAGCCATTTCGAGATGGCTCAAGCAGGTGCTAAAAGCTGCTGGGATAAAAACTAACATGTACAAATTTCATTCCACCAGGGCAGCATCCACGTCGACGGCTAAATGAATGGACGTGCCTATAAACCACATCCTGGCTACAGCAGGATGGTGGGGGGAAAGGCCGTTCAGAAATTTTATAATAAGCCATTGGCAAAACCTGTTTTATTTGCAGGAAAGATTTTACAGACTGCAAATATTTAATTTAAGCCCAGGGGAGCAATTTAATTTCTTTGTTGTTATTGTTAAAAAATACCATTGTGTTTTTCTACAAACAGATTCATTGGTTGATTACGATAACACACTTCCTCACTCAAAGACTTCGGCAGTGATGTAGTAATAACTGTTACACGGTTTGAAATCACAGAGCTTTGAAATCTTCACGGAAATACTCACGTGACTCCGAAGTAAAATAGTAAGATTAAACGAGAATTTACCAGTTTGAAGTTTGATCTGCATTTTATGAGGAGTTACGATGAGGGATTACGTGCCCTCCGCTCCCACCCTCAATAATATGGGTCAAATTCATAAACTGATGTCTCCTTGTCTTTATTATGTTTACTTCAATAACTGTGTCTATCTGTGATTCCACACCGCTGCTTTGAAGTATGCCGCGCATGCGTGCTGAGCGGGTTCTTCACGTAATCCCTCATCGTAACTCCTCATAAAATACAGATCAAACTTCAAACTGGTAAGTTCTCGTTTAATCTTACTATTTTACTGGATTGAATGTAAAAACAACGAACTTCACTGTATCTAGGTATGTGCAACAATAAAGTGGAATTGAACCCAAAATGTTTGCTATTCACCAGCCTCTCCATTCCCTGCATTGTCTCATGTTATGAAGACTTTTAATGTTCAGTCCAAATATTATTTCCATGTAAGTGTTCACTCAAGTTTGAGAGTAAAATTGTCAGCATTTTCCAATGATTTCAACATCAACTCAGTCATTATCTATAATTAAAGTCAAATTAGCAATACTCCAACACTATTAAATATTAAAAGTAATGATGCAGCTGCAAGCAGAGTGCCAGTGTGATAAGGTATGGATTTGCGTCAATTAAATAATTGCCTGGTAAGTTTGCATCCCTTCCGCACCTCGATAAGGCTCCAGCCAAAAGTCCATGGCTTCTTCCTGTGTGTCCTGGGCTTAATGTAATACTATTTTCTTTTGGAGTCAAAAACAAGCGATTATCAGCAACGCTCCAAGGATGTGTACAATGTTTTTTAGTTTAGTTTAGAGATACAGTGCGGAAACAGATCCTGAGGCCAACGAGTCCTCGCTGACCAGCGTTCCCTGCACACTAACTCTATCCTACACACGAGGGACAATTTACAATTCGACCAAAGCCAATTAACCTCCAGTATAAATCTGTACATCTTTGGAGTGTGGAAGGAACCGGAGCAGCCGGAGAAAACCCACATGGTCATGGGGAGAACGTACAAACTCCATACAGATAGCACCCTTAGTCAGGTTCGAACCCTGGCCTCTGGTGCTCTCAGGCAGCAACACTATTGCTGTGCCATCGTGCCACCCTAAACTAAATAAATCTTAATAAATGATTGAAGCTATTTGCATGCTATCCAATTAAGTCAGATAATAGTATACACAAAAACAATCAAGCCAAACTTATGCAATAGGTAGAGCAAGTGGGAAGATACAGAGCGCAGAATATACTTCTCAGCATGTAGCGTAACGGTTCCAGAGACAAAGTCCACTGTAGATGGAATCGGACAGTACCCTAGCTTCTGGAAGTGCCATTCGAAATCTGATGCTGTTCTGAGTCTCATGGTGTACACTTCCAAGCTGCCTGCTTTAATCTGCTGGGTATAGTGCTTCTTAAACCAATGATGATAGTCCTCCCTCAAAGAGAAAAATACTCCATTATATTCCTGACGAGTTCATAAGTCATAGGAATAGAATTAGATTATTTTGCCCATCGAGTCTATTCTGCCATTCAACCAATCTATCTTTTCCTCCCAACCCCATTTTCCTGCCTTTTTCCCATAACCTTTGACACTGTTACTAATCAAGAATCTGTCAATCTCCACCTTAAAAATACCCAATGACTTGGCCTCCACAACCATCAGTGGCAATGAATTCCACAAATTCACCACCCTCTGACTAAAGAAATTCCTCCTCTTCACCTCTCTAAAGAAGAGGATGGCATGCTGGCACAGCGGTAGAGTTGCTGCCTTACAATGCTTGTCAGAGACCAGGGTTCGATCCTGACTATGGGTGCTGTCTGTACAGAGTTTGTATGCTCTCCCCGTGACCTGTGTGGGTTTTCTCCGAGATCTTCGGTTTCCACCAACACTCTAAAGATGTACAGGTATGTAGGTAAATTGGTTTGGTAAATGTGAAAAATGTCCCTAGTGTGTGTAGGATAGTGTTAATATGTGGGGATCACTGACTCGGCGCTGACTCGATGGACCGAAGGGCCTGTTTCCATACAGTGCCTCACCTGTTTGTGTAGCTTGAGGCTTCATGTAGCTGGTCCAGGTGAAGTACTCCGGATTTGTAATATTGCTAGTTGGGGACTGGTGAGGTTGACAAACGTCTATCATACCTCGTTAGATCCAATCTTATTGTTGGTACCCTGTGGCATGTATAGTACTTGCCATTCATAAACTCAAGTTTAAGTTTTACTCGCTTCTGCAGACAAAAACGTTAGTAATTATCTGAGGAGCTGTGAGCAAGACAGAAAGTGCTGGAGGAACTCAACCGGACAGGCAGCATCTGTGGAGGGAATGGACAGACAACGTTTCGGTTGGGACCTATCATCAATTTGAAGAAGGGGTCCGACAAAGTTTAGAAAGATGAAGGGGGATCTCATTGAATCTTACCGAATAGTGAAAGGCCTAGATAGAGTGAATCTTGAGAGGATGTTTCAACTAGCGGGAGAGTCAAGGACCAGAGGGCACAGCCTCAGAATAAAAGGACGTACCTTTAGAAAGGATATGAGGAGGAAGTTCTTCAGTGACAGGGTGCTGAATCTGTGTAATTCATTGCAACTGATGACTGAGGCAAAGTCAATGGATATGCTTAAATTGTAGATTGATAGATTCTTGATTAGTAAGGGTGTCAGGGGTTATAGGGTGTAGGTAGGAGAATGAGGTTGAGCAGGAAAGATAGCTCAGCCATGATTGAATGACAGTCGACATGATGGGCCAAATGGCACTAATTCTGCCCTTAGAACGTATAAACCTTTGAACTTATGACTCCGTAGGTTGTCTGACCATTCCCTACACAGATGCCGTCTGACCCATTGAGTTCCTCCAGCACATTGTTTTGCTCCAAATCCCAGCATCTGCAGTTCCTTGTGTCCAGTTTAGATGAGGGACCGATCACTGTGCCATTATCAGCGAATCTTCTTGTTTTCTATGTGTGTGTATGCTCACCGTACTTCTGCATTCCAAGTAATTGACTGTAAAGTTCTTCAGAATATGATGAATTCACAATATTCATTACAAAATGTGAATTTGCTCAATTTTGTGCATGGTTAATTGACCTGTGATTGATTTTAGTTGAAACAGCATTTTCCAATCTCTCTCAAAATAACATTTTACTGTCTTACTTGCAAAGAATCAAATGCAATGCTTTTGCAACATAGACAAAGTTGGCAGTCATACATGTCCAGAAAGTTGTGACAAAAAGTGATCTGGCATTTTGTTTCTGATGATGCTTCCTCCCTGGGTAAATTGGATGGGATAAATAATTAAGTTGTTGTTGCTCAAGCAACTGAACAACAATGTGCAAGACATGACTGATTGAAAGGAACAACATGGAAACAGGCCCTTCGGCCCATCAAAGCCATGTTGACCATTGATCACCATTTCACAATAGTTCTATGTTATCCCACTTTTGTATTCACTCCCAACACATGAGGGACATATTACAGAGGGCTAATTGCCCTACAAACCTGCAAGTCTTTGGGTGGGAGGAAACCAGTGCACCCGGAGGAAACCCACGCGGTCAGAGGGAGAAAACTCCCTGTGCAAACTCCACACAGACAGCACCCGAGGTCAGGATGTAACCTGGGTCTCTGACGTTGTGAGGCTGCAGCTCTACCGCTGCGCCACTGCGCCGACCATTGGACATGATCCATACCCCTCCATATCCATGTGCTTATCCAAAAGCCTCACACCAAGAGTTGCTGCCTTTCAGCGCCAGGGATCCTGGTTCGATCCTGTCCATGGGCGCTGTCTGTATGGAGTTGGTACGTTCTCCCTGTGACCATGTGCATTTTCACCGGGTGCTCTGGCTTACTCCCACATCACAAAGATGTACAGGTTTGTAGGTTAATTGGTCTATAAATTATGCTAGTATGTATGATAGTGTTAGTGTATGGCGTGATCGCTGCTTGGCATGGACACGGTGGGCCGAAAGGCCTGTCTTCGCACTGTATCTCTAACGTCTAAAGTAAGGAGGCTGATAGTTGTTTTGGAATCAAAACTCTCAGAAAGTATTGGACAACTTCCCTGTTTGTCCATCATTTACCCAACTTAATCCAACTTTATTTATGCATTCATTCAGCAGTCAATTTTATATATTATGCTTGGCAGTGATTCTTTTCCCATCAGCTTTCTGCAGAATCAGCAACCTATCATCCTCATAAAATATCTCAAGACAGCCGATGATTACTATACTCAGAGGCAATCCAATCCATCAGTTAACAATATCAAGCACAACACTAATGGATGAGAGTTGAAATGTCTTAACAAATCCTAAACAACCATCAGACAGTCTTTTAGAAAGGCGATGAGGAGAAATGTCTTTAGACAGAGGATGGTGAGTCTGTGGAATTCATTGCCACAGGTTGGCTGTGGGGGCCATGTCACCGGGTATTTTAAAGGCAAAGATTGACAGAGGATTGATTAGTAAGGGTGTCAGGGGTTATGGGGAGATGGCAGGAATGTGGGGTTGAGAGGGAAAGATAGATCAGCCATGATTGACTCCATGGACCACATGGCCTATTTCTGCTCCAGTGACTCATGAATTTATGCTCTCAATTTAACAATCTGGATCTAACAGTGGCCAGCCATTTTTATTCATCTTCCCATTCCCACACCAACATCCCCCCCCCCCCCCCAACCTCCCTTTCCTTCACTAAAATCCGGTTATCCAGTTCCACATTTCACAATGATGTATCCCTCTTGGAATCCCACCAACTTTAGCCAACAATTACCCCCCCCCCCCCACAGAATCTCTCCACTTGGTGCCATGTGTTACTCTGGCATTCTGTGTCTATCCCACGCCGACTTATCTGTCCTTGGCCTCCTCCACTGCCAAGGTGAGGCCAAACGCAAACCAGATGAACGCCACATCATATTCCACCTGGGTAGTCTCCAAACAAATGGTATGAAGATTGGATGCTCCCAGGAATCCGCAGGAAACCCATACCCCCACCATTCCTCACACTCTGCTATCGATCTTGGCCCTCCCTCATGTCACCCTCTTCCCACCTTACCCCAGACCCTGTTTCTTTTTTGCGTCCTCCTCCAAGCATTCCCTCCACAAGTTTCCTTCCCCCCTCTTTAATGTCCACCCTTCTTCTCCATCTGCTGTTCCCATCTTCCCCCACTTCACTCGTCACCTTTCCTCTAAGATTCCAGGTTCTACAGCCCTTTATTCTCCTCATCACCTCTCACCCTCTGTTGTCATATCCAACCTTCCCCCTCTACCTGACTATCTGCAAAACAACACCCCCCCCCCCCACCCCCCGACTCCCCCTCCTCACCTTTGAGAGATACAAAGTGCTGGAGTAACTCTGCGGGTCTGGCAGCATCTCTGGAGAAAAAGGATGGGTGATGTTTCGAGTCAAGACCCTTCTCCAGATTGAAAGTAGAGGGGAGGGAACTAGAGGGAGGAAAAGGCCAGAACAAAGCAGGCCTGCTAACCAGAGATGCTGTCTGACCTGCGGAGTTACTCCAGTACTTTATGTCTATCTTCGGTATAAACCAGCATCTGTAGTTCCATTATACACACCTCCTCACCTGCACCTCCCGGTTGCTTACTAGCTCTTGCCCCTCCTCTCCTGTTATCTCTTTAACTGCCTAGTTCACCTAGATTATTCCAGTCTGTGTGAAGGGACCCAAATCAAAACATCGTCAGTCTATTTCCCTCCATACATCCGCTGAGTTGTTGCAGATTCCAGCATCTGCAGCCTCTTGTGCATCCATAATTTAACAGTTTATTTAACAGTTATTATGTTCAACCCAACAGCCATTTTGTCTGGCGTCACTTCACTCCCACATTTCTTTGAATACAACTCGGTTAAAGTTAGAACTTAGACCAGCACAGGAACATGCCCTTCGGCCCATTATATCCATGCAGAACATAATGCCAAGACCACCTCTTATTTGCATGCATATAATCAATATCATTTATTCCCTCCATATTGAAGTGCCAATCAAAAATCTCCTCAAAGCCACATCGTAAGTTGCAGAAACTCTTCAATTAACCTTGACTAGTTTGACAGTCGATTTGAGGCATTTATCTTTGCAGGCCGCATGTAAAGTTTTGACCAGGATGTAGTGGATGCCAGCCAACCTGGAGAAGTCGTTCGACGACAGATGGCACAATGGGCTAAGTGTTCGGCTGGCAACCGGAAGGTAGCTGGTTCGAATCCCGCTTGGAGTGCATACTGTCGTTGTGTCCTTGGGCAAGACACTTCACCCACCTTTGCCTGTGTGTGTCCTTGGGCAAGACACTTCACCCACCTTTGCCTGTGTGTGTGGATGTAATTATGTGAAGCACTTTGTGGTCAATGCAAGTTGACTAAAAATGTGCTATATAAATAAAGAAATTAATTAAATAAGTCACCATTTGTGACTTAATTGCTGCCTGTCCTTGCATGGTCTTCATTGTTTGTGAGAGCAGGGGCTGAAACACATCCATGTCATTCCCTGATACGAAACGCCAAGTAATTCCAATAAATCTGCGCCTGCTTCATCATTCTTGTTTGTTATCCTCTTCAATAGAAGCTCCAAAAATATATTTCTATCAAAGTAGAGACAAAGACTTGGTTGGACATTACAGCCAATCCTTGTGCTTCATTCAAGGCCATCAACATTGTGCCTCTTTTCAATTACGATACTATGTGTTAAAGTCATCATTTACCATCATATCATTGTACATTCATGACTTTTGATAGAAGTCAGTGCCTCAAGGTTTTTGCAGCATAATGTTCATTCTCTTCAAAGCATGAAGGCTTTTGTCAGGGCAAGCACATAATGACAATTCCCCAAATTTGTCAAAAGCATAAACTTTCTGTTCATTTTTCCAGTTACTTTTCATCTTCTAAAGTTCAATGCATCTTTTTAAGTACATGTCATTCTTCTCTTCAATGGTGGAAGTAGGAACTGCAGATGCTGGTTCATACAAAATAAACACAGAGTGCTGGAGTAACTCAGCGGGTCGGACAGCATCTCTAGATAAATGACTTTTTGGGATGGGACCTTTCTTCAGACTGTAAGTGAGGTGGGAGCAGGTCAAAGCTTGGCCAGTGGTACAGTGCATTCAGAAAGTATTAAGACCCTTTCACTTTTTCCCCATTTTGTTAAGTTACAGCATTATTTTAAAGTGGATTAAATTCTTTATTTTTAATCATCAATCTATACACAATACCTCAGATTGAAGAAACAAAAACAGGTGTTTAGAAATGTTTGCAAAGTAATTAAAAAGAAATAACTGAAATATCAAGTTTACATAAGTATTCAGACCCGTTACTCAGTACTTTGTTGAGGCACCTATGGCAGCGATCACAGCCTCAAGTCTTCTTGCATATGACGTTACAAGCTTGGCACACCTGTATTTGGGTAATTTCTCCCATTCTTCTCTGCAGATCCTCTCAAGCTCTGTCAGGTTGGATGGGGAGCGTCGATGCACAGCTATTTTCAGGTCCCTCCAGAGATGTTCGATCGGGTTCAAGTCCGGGCTCTGGCTGGCCCACTCAAGGGCATTCACAGACTTGTCATGAAGCCACTCCTGCGTTGCCTTGGCTGTGTGCTTAGCGTCGTTGTCCTGTTGGAAGATGAACCTCCACCCCAGTCTGAGGTCCAGAACGCTCTGGAGCATTGTGTGTAGATTGATGATAAAAAAAATAATTTAATCCATTTTCGAATAAGGCTGTAACATAACACAATGTGGAAAAATTGCAGGCGTCTGAATACGTTCGGAATGCACTGTAGGTGGACATAGGGAACTGCAGATGTTGGTCTAAACCCCCCCCCCCCCCATGCCCCCCCCACCCCACCACACCTTCCACAAATGCTGGAATAACTCAATAGGTCAGACAGCATCTCTAGATAACATGGATAAGCAACGTTTCAAGTCTATGTAAAAAAACTTGCCCTTCCACAAGGGGTGGAAGATTGCAACCTTCACGCAACCTGTTTTGACGAATACAATCAACCTGTCGTGGACAATCAAATAACATCAAATAGAACAAGTTGTTGTCCTACAGCTTTAGGCTGTGCATGCCATATGCAAGAAGAAGCAGTCTGAAGAAGAGTCCTGACCCAAAACATTAATTTTCCAAGTGATAGGTGGATACAGGTGAGATGGGTTCAGATTGGCAGATGGGTTGACAAAGGGGAGAGGTGAAAAGGAGACAAATATTTATATATATATATATATTCTTCCACTTTGGGACATATGACAGTAAAACACTTGTGACTCTTGACTCTTGATGCAGTTTGTTGAGCGATGATCCACCATCAACCCCACAGTAAGAAATGATGTGCATACCGGCACCATTTTGTCTACACAAAAAGCACTGGTCCTCATATATTCACTCTTGTCCAGATGACTATCGTGTCCATCTCCGACCTCCATTGGTCCATCATTTGTGTTTAATCTTCAGAATCTTGTGCTTGGAATTCCGCCCTAACATATCTTCATTATTAAGACTTCTTAAGATCTATCTCTTTTTTTCATCTGGCATAGAGTATGAAATGATTTGGCATAGATTGGGTAGAGAGCCAGAACCTTTTTCCAGGGTGGAAATATCCAGCACTAGGGGACATGGCAATCAGGTGTGAGGGACAAAGTTTCAAGGAGATGTGTAGGGCAAGTTTTTTACATAGAGAGTGGTGGGGGAAAGCATTACCTGGGGTGGTGATGGAAGCAGATATGATAGTGCTGTTTTAGAGGCTTTTAGATAGGCATGTGAAAGTGCATGGTATAGAGGGATATGGATCATGTACAGGAAGACGAGATCAGTTGAACTTGGCATCATGTTCGGCACAAACATTGTACTGTTAGTATAGAATTGCTGTACTATTCTATGTTCTCTATGGATGGGTGTCATATTTGGTGAGCTGCCTTGGTACGTCTTGGTAATGTCCTACATACAGCAAATGTAAGTTGGTATTGTAAGGTTATTATTGACCTGCATTGGACACTTGACAACAATTGGTTCTCAAAGTTAAACTGGATTTCGATTCTGCACCAAATTTCAAAACTTCAGAGTATCCTATGCTTATACACGTTTCAGTCAATTCACTTTCAACTTATTCCCCTGTAGTACTACACCTTACTCCCTCCCATGTGCCCACCATGTTCCCTTTCCTTCTTTTACCTGCATGAACTTGCAGCAACCTATTATATTGTCAAAATACAACAGTTTCGCAGCTGGTAGAACTGTTGCCTCACAACGCCAGAGACCCAGATTCAATACTGAGCTTGGGTGTTGTCTGTGTGGAGTTTGCATAATCTGCCTGCAACCACGTTGATTTCCTCCATCTGCTCATGTTTCCTCCCACATCCCAAAGACATTCAGATTTGTACGCTAATTAGCCTCTGTAAATTTCCCCTAGAGTGCAGGGAGTGGATGAGAAGGTTGGATAAAAAGGAACGAGTTTGAACGGGTGAGTGATGGTCAGCATGGACTTGCTGGGCTAAGGGGCCTGTTTCAATGATGAATCTCCAAACTAAACTATAGCTGACCTGTTGAATTCCTTCAGCAGCATATCTTGGGATGTTGGCTGAAACTAGTGTAACCAGAGGTAAGTGGAAACGAGGAACTGCAGTTGCTGGTTTATAAAAGAAGACACAAAGCACCGGAGTAACTCAGCGAGTCAGACAGCATCTGTGGTTCTTCCTAAAAGGGCCTGTCCCACTTACGCGACTTTTCAGCGGACTGTCTGCGACCTTCAAGCTCGGGGGCACTCGCCTGCAAAGCCGCTAGCTGGACCGACCGTCAGCGCGGAAAACACACACACACACACACACAAACACATCGCAAAGGCGGGGGCCAGGGAATGCGGGGGAGCGCTGTCTGAAATTCACACGGTGCAAAGCCAAGGTGATACCTGCGATGAACAGGAAGGTTAAAGGTGGCTAGCACAGTGTACGGTAAGTCCTTTAAAAGAGCGGGAAAGGGGGAGAAGGGGGTGGGGGGGGGGGTTGGGAGAAGGGGGGGGAGAAGGAGTGGAGACATTTTTAAGAAGCCAGCCAACTTTTAATAAGCCAGAGATACACAGCTGTGAAGTTTAGCAGGCATTTAACATTACCGGTCAGTTTTCCTTGGTTCTGAAAACTCGTGCTTATGTATTTTTTTTCCACAATGAGCCAATTAAAATGCCCGGTCAGCCAAGAAGATTAACTAAAACTACCTACGGCTACCTCGACAACCTACAACGACATGGTGACCCCACTACCACTGCACTACGACTTCAAAAGTATTGATTTTCTCCATGGCAACCAATTTTTGGTTGCAGAAATGTTTTCAACATGTTGAAAAATTCTACACGACTATACTGAGGCCACGAATAGTTACCACCATGCGGGAACTCCTCTCACATGAAGGAGACTCACCAGAGACCACCTACAAACATGTGGTGACCATGTGGCGAGTTTGTGGCGTGAGCAGATTCTCCTGAACTTGCAAATAAGGTCGCCCAAGTGGGACAGGCCCTTAAGTGAAATTGCAATCCCGATCTTCCAACGTACCTCATTGTGGACATTGGATTCTTCTCTGGAACTGTTGCGCTACGATACTGAGAAACCATATTCTGCACTCTGGTCATTTTTCTCTTCACTCTACTTTTTGTACTTGTGTATGTCTTGATTGTATTCAAGTTTTATATTACCTGGTTTGATTGAATAGTGCACAAACAAACACTTTTCATTGTTGACACAAGGAACTGCAGATGCTGGAATCTTGTGAAGAACACAAAGTGCTGGAGTAACTCAGCAGGTCAGGGAGCATCTCTGGAGAACATGGAGAGGCAATGTTTCAGTTCGGGACCCGTCTTCAGAATAGGAAACCTACACAGTTGCAGGAAGAGCATACAAACTCTGCACAGGCAGCACCCAAGGTGAGGATTGAACCAGGATCACTGGACAGGTGATGTAGGAACACCAACTATTGCACCACACAAGTAACGGAATACATGTGAAGTGCAGACACTGTTACAGGAGTCAGCATATGCCCTCCACAAACAGGATCACCAGCAAATAATCTGTTTCATTAAAGGTAAGATTGGCTAGGACACTGTGAAACAAAATATCTGAAATAAGAACAGACTGACCATAAAATGAGAAATAGACACAAAGGAGCTGCAGATGATTTTTCAAAGAGTGAAGAAGGGTACCAACACCAAATGCCACCTATTTTGGTTCTACTTTATCTGAATATTCTGTTTAATAATCACATTTTAAGCATTTTCCAGAAGAACTCTCCTGATTATTTTCCCTTTGTGTTATTTTGGAACTTAGAACATCGAACATAGAACAACAGTACAACACAAGAACAAGCCCTTTGGCGCTCAATGCCTATGTCGAACATGATGCCAAGACCATTATTTATCTAGTGTAGATAGGAACAGCCGGTCTATACCGAAAATAGACACAAAGTGCTGGAGTAACTCAGTGGGTCAGGCAGCATCTCTGGAGAAAAAGGATGGGTGACTTTTCGGGTCAGACATTTTGCATCTGAAGAAGGATTCTGACCCAAAACGTCAACCGTCCTTTTTCTCTGGAGATGTTGGCTGACCTGCTGAGTTCCCCTTTGTGTCCATTACTTATCTATCCGCATATAAACCACATCCCGACATTCCCTGCATATGTGTCAAAATTTTTATAAATGCCACTAACCCCTTAGTCTGGGCTGAAGAATATGGTGTGCTACGTTTTTATGTTCTGCCCATCTCCTTTATTCTGTCTTATAATTGGGGATTTCCCTTATTTTTTATTTCATTTTGCCCATCTCCTCTAAAAGTTAACTATCCTCGAATATTGAATTCCCAACCTTAATTACTTTGGAACCACCTCTTGATAATGGCTATTAGATCAGATAATTTCTTGCAGCTTAATTCATCTATCTTGTTATGAATGCTCTGTGCTTTTTATTGTTTTTCCAAACCGATTCTAACTGAAGCATGCTTGTATATTCTGTCCATCTCAGGCAGTCTCTGGTTTCAATCTTCATTTGGTCACCTTGTATTATCATGGAGTCATAGAGCTAGTGAGCAAGGAAATAGTTCCTTTGGTCCAATTTCAATGGTTCAATGTTTCTTTATTGTCACGTTTGCACAGCAGAGTGAAATTATTTTACACAACCCACAAATACACAGTCGCCATGTTGTGGAGCTGTTTACAAAGAAAAAGAAAAAGTCCAAAGTCCAAACAGTTCAAAAACTGGTCCACATGCTGGGAATACTGGAACAGATCCCGGTAAGCCCAGGTAGAATAGAATGCCTTTTATTGTCATTCAAACAGCTTGGTTTGAATGAAATTGCATTTCTACAAACCCAAGACCCACACTTAACACAGTTTACACAAACACCCATCACAGTGAATCCCCAACACCTCCTCACTGTGATGCAAGGCAAAAGTCTTATCTGTTCTTCTTTCGCAGTCCAGCAGTCCAACTGCAGCGTCAAGGCGACTGGGGCTCCCGATGTTAAAGCCCCCGGCGGGCAATGGTAAGTCCCGCGGCCATTAAGCCGCGCAGGGCGATGTTAGGCCCCCACTCCAAGTCATTTAACCCCGCGATTCTGGCGGGAGAAGTTGCCGTTACGGGAGCTCTGAAAAGCGGTCTCCCACCGGGGACCTGCGAGCTCCTGATGTTACCATCCACCGTGCCTGCGGCCGGAGCCTCCGAAGCTCCGAAGTCAGGTCGCAGCCGCGCACCACCACAGCTCTTCCCACTCCGAAGACGGCCAGCTCCACAATGGCGGTTCCGCAGGCTCCGCGACTGGAGCCCTCAGGTTTGGTCTGGCCGGAGGCCGCCACCGGCTCCACGATGTTAGGCCCAACGATATAGGAGAGCCGACAGGGAAAAAGTCGGATTCCCCTGTACAGGGAAGAGATTAGCGGTTTCCCACACCCTTCCCCCCCCCCCCCCAGTCACGCAACCTGACTTCCCTCTCCTCTGCCGACTGCCTCTGTGTCCTGGGGTAAACCTCCTGCAGCTGACCCTGAAGGCGCTGGAGGCATTACCACGGTCCCTCTCCTATCAGCCCACTCCTCGTGTCCATCATCACCAGCAACTCCCGCAACCTCCAGCCTTCGGGGCTTCCGAGCTTCCCCCTGCAGGCTGTGGCCCATCTTCACATTCTTCACAGCAAAAGTTGCCACTCAGTTCATCTTTATTTACATAAACTAGTTTCCTTCATCTTCCATTGTTGTTTCATCTTTTTATTCATTCCATTTTCCACACAAATTCTTTTATTCTCTCCTTTGCTTGAGCACAAACGTTTAATCTCTATATTAAAAGATTCGTTTAGCTTATTGTCATGTTTACCAAGGTACAGTGAAACGCTTTTTTGTTGCATGCTAACCAGCCAGTGTAAAGACTATATGTGACTACAATCAAGCCGTCTGCAGTGTACAGTCTTGTCTACCATTACTGCCACAGTCACTTTGATTCTCCTGTACTGATGTTGTTGTCAGCCTGAGATAAAGTGCTAGAGTAAATCAGCGGGTCAGACAGCATCTCCGGAGAGCATGGATAGGTATCGTTTTGGGATGGGACTGAACATCAGACTGATTCCCATTGCATTCCCTGGTATCATTTGCCCAGGGTGCAAAAAAAACTAATTTATATTCGTAAAATGCAAAGACTGGATCTTCTAAGCTATGCTCTGTGTCCCCTCACCTTCCTCTCCCTCTTGTCTGATCTGTGTTGCAGTATGTCATTTAATTAACTTATTGAGAAGTGACAATTCGTTGGATTTAATTCAGTGCCTCCATTAATTACTTTGCTTTTAATCTAACTTCCTTCAATTAACATTGTCTGATTATACCACCTTTCAAAGCCATTGAGCCCAAAGTGGAGGACCTTGATTGATTTGTACTATCTGTCCTAGTCCTTTGAAAGAACTTTCCAATTACCTTTGCTTTGTTCTTCCTCAGAGACCTTCATATTTTCTTTGCCATGCTTTATCAATTATATTTTTTATAGGCTGCTGTCACGTTTACCTCTAATACCCTTTGGAAGATAGAACGTCTTTTCTCCTCTTCAGCTCTTCACATCCCCACCCCCAACCTCCTTCCCACCCCCTTTTAATCTGAGGAAGTATTGACCCGAAACGTCACCCATCCTATTTTTCCAGAGATGTTGCCTGACATGTTGAGTTAATCCAGCACTTTGTGTCTATCTTTAATACCATGCTAAGCTTCTCTGTTTGCACATGATCCATATCCACATGTCTATCTATAAGCTTCTTAAACGGTACTATCGTGCCTGACTCCACCACCATCCCCAGCAGTGCGTTCTGGGCATCCACCAGCCACTGTGTAATAAAATTGCCCCACACAGTGGTGCAGCTGTAGAGTTGCTGCCATACAGTGCCAGGAACCCAGATTCGATCCTGACTACGGGTGATGTTTGTAAGGAGTTTGTACATTCTCCCCGTGACCGCGTCAGTTTTCTCCGGGTGCTCCAGTTTCCGCCCACATTCCAAAGATGCGCACGTTTGCAGGTTAAAAAAATTCTGTAAATAGTTCATAGTGTGTAGGATAGAACTAGTGTATGGGGTGATTGTGGTCAGTGGGCTGAAGATCCTATATTAAAAAATATCCTTTAAACCTTTCCCTCTTAAACCTATGCCCTCTTGTCTTTGACATTTCCACGTTAGGAAAAGGTTTTGACTGTCTACCCTACCTATGCCGCACATAATTTCACACACCTCCATCAGGTTTCCCCTCAACGTCTGAAATTCACAGAGAAACCAATCAAAGATTTTGCAATGCTTTGTAACTTTGTCGATGCCAGATAGGTGGCTGCCTAGGTGAGCTCTGCTGTATGATTTTACCAGCTTGGATGCACAACAAAGCACTTCACTGCACTGATACATGTGACAATAAATTATTATTGAATCATTGAATCTGTCCAACCTCTCCTTCACCTAATACCCCCTAATCCAAAGGAGGTTGCAACATAAGGATTAGGAACATCTCGGCTGAGACCTCAGTCCAGTACAGGGGAGAGCCATGCCATAGGAAAATACTCAAGTAACAATATTTCTCTTTCTCACTCACCTTATCTCTATCTCTCTCCAGTATTGTAATTTCAAATCACACAGGTGGAGGAATGAAACAAAATCAAAAAATATTCTTTGCAGATAGAACCGAGTATTTGATAATTTAACTTGGGTCATGACTTTGAATGTGAATAAATAGTTTCTCAGTGGTAATAGTCTTGAAACCAATTCAAGTACACTAGTACCTCACTTAGCACTTAGAATGCATTCTTGACAATGAATGGACTAATTAAATCAGCCCTGGATGGGGTCATTACATATTGCGCTGTGACTAACTTCGTACCAATGATGTAATATGCTTCACTGAGTGAAGATCACAAAGTATGTTTAGTTCAGAGTACAGGCCCATCAGCCCACCGATTTCACCCCAACACTAACCTTAGCAACTGTGAACATCTACGGAATCTCTTTGATTGCACAAAGGACTTGGGTTTTTAGACCAGCATTACGGTTATTAATTTCTTGAATTAAAAACAAAATAAAATTGATTGAATTAAATTGAAAGTTACGGCCTGGAAACAGGCCCTTCAGCCCATTGAGTCCATGTCAACTATCGATCGCCCATTCACGCTATTTTATCTCATCCCACTTTTACAGAGGCCAATTAACCGACAAACTTGCCCGTCTTTGCGATGTGTGAGGAAACCGGGAAACCCAAAGGAAATCCACACGGTCACGCAGAGAATATGCAAACTCCACACAGACAGCACCCAAGGCAGGGATTGAACCCAGGTCTCTGGCTCTTGTGAGGCAGTGGCTCACCCAGCTGTGCCAATGTGGGCCCATTATAAGCATTCACAGATTCTAGAACTCAACAACACATCGGCCAATTAATCTGGCAACCCGCATGTCATTGGGATGTGGGAGGAAATTGGAGTGCATGATCAGTATTGTGAGTTTAGGCACAATTGGTAAATAAGTCCATGATAGTGCTAGAGAATGTTTGTAGTGTTCTGTTGCTAAATTATATCTTCTGGTAGAGAGAGCCATCATCCCTGGTGTGTCTGATCTTACTTGCCTCATGGCCATATGTAACATTAATCTCAAAGTAAAACATATATACATTGGGCCTTAAATGACCTTGGAAACAGGAGAGTCAAGGGCCTGTCCCACTTGAGCGACCTAATCCGCAAGTTTAGAAGACCTTAGGCGAGTTGAAAAAAATATCAAGGTCGTGCTGACTCGCCGAAGTAGAAGACCTCCTAACGACGTTTTGGTTTGGAAATGCTAAAGCTGTGTTGCTTTTGGTTTGGGAATGCTAAAGCTGTGTTGCCTAATTAAAGTTGCCTTGTCAAATTAAAGTTGTCTTGCCTAATTAAAGTTGCTTTGCCTAATTAAAGATGCCTTGCCTTCTATATAATTAAATGTACAACCTTGACCACTTCTTTTTTGCGCTTTATATTGGTTTTAGATAAAACACTACCACGTACGGCTGTGATTTTTGGCCAGCTTACTCAGAGTCCCCCTCCACTCATCAGGTGCCGAGGATTTTTCCCATAGAGGAAAAAGAAAAGAGTTATTAGTGTTTAAAAAATGTTGAAATTCTCTCTCCTGTCAATTACGCCATGAAGGCCATGTCCCTTCTAGTGGGAGGGGGAGGGACTATAAAACCCAGAAGTGTGGGCGTGGTTCAGTCTCTGCAAGATGGAGGAGGGAGAGGTCATGCACCCTGCTTGAAATGATGTGAAACTGCACTTGAATTTGGTGGCCCTGCACCCTGCTAGAAGTGTTAATAATCTGCACTTGAATCTGGTGGCCTTGCACCCTGCTTGAAATGGAATTTCAAGGAATAGCCGTGAGCCAACTGCCAGCCCACCAGCTGTGAGTGAGTGAGCTGCAAGCACAACAGGCTGGAGTGACTGAGCCACCAGCCCACAAATCCATTCGGCCCACAATGTCCATACTAGCCCTCTGGAAACCAATCCCTTCAGCCCACAACCCCCATACTAGCGCTCGGGAAAGTCCCCCCCCCCTGGTGGATTGGTGGAGAGGTGGAATATTGCATTGGGGGACTAGCCCTCTCGTGTGATGTTGGGACCCAATGGTTCCCACTTAGTCTAGTATTATCTATGTGTTTTATATTTGCAGACCTGTTATGCTGCTGCAAGTAAGAAATAAAATGTTTCATTTTCTGCACCTATGACCATTAAATACTCTTAACTCTTAACTAACATATCTGTATTTATCATGGTTCATCCCAAACAACTCCGTAACAGAGGATTCTCTGATTTAAGGGCTCTCCCCAGGGACACACTTGGAGACAGACAGCAAATGCTGCTGGAAGATCATCAACTCGGTGAAAGACTCTCTTTGGTCTACCCAAAATTTGTTGGCCTCCCAGCAATGCAAGGTGCCATCAGGAAAATTTGCTGACTTACCCCCTCCAGACTGCAGGAGTACGTTCTGAGGGACTCGCTGATGCTCGGTGCAGCCAACGTCAAGGCTCTGTGGGGGAGGACTGCAGTTTAGGGTCCTTCTGCTGCTGGACATTGATGGGCAGAGTCTGGTGGGGACACCCCTCCAACAAAGGATGGGATATCATCCCAAGAGGGCACATGAGTGGCAAGGGTATATTGTTTAAAGAGATAAGGGAACATTACTGAGTGTGACACCAATTAATGTATAGACGTTCAGAATGTCAGAAGAGTTTTTGCACAGTGTTGTTTTATAGATGTTTTTATTATGAATCAAGTTTATTTTTAGAATGCAACTAGACTAAGTGGGACCCGTTGGGTCCCATGTTCACACGGGAAAGCGATATTCCACCTCTCCACCAATATTGCTGGCCAGTGGGTGGGGGGGGGGGGGCTTTCTGGAGTGCTAGTATAGGTGTTGTGGGCCGAAAGGACTGGTTTTCAGAGGGCTAGTATGGACATTGTGAGCTGAATGGACTCTTGGGCTGGCAGCTCAGTCACTCAGGCCTGGTGGGCTGGCAGCTCAGTCACTCAGGCCTGGTGGGCTGGCCCCTCAGTCAATCAGGCCTGGTGGGCTGGCAGCTCAGAAACTGCCAGAAATTCTGCCCAAAACAGGTGAGAGACTGTGAGGGAGAAGCGGGAGAGGGTGGAGAATCAATTTTAGACACTTTTTATCTCTTTTTTGCAGATCACAGCAATGAAGGGGGAAAGTCTGTGCTGGCCTGGATCTCACAGGGAGCAAATGAAGGGAGAAAAATACTTGGGTGAGGTTTAATACTTGCAGAGGGAATCCTTACTGATGGGCCAAAGGGTCTCCTGGGCTAACTAGTACAGGCCTGATGGGCCGAATGGGGCTCTTTAAAAAAACATCTGTGTGAAATATCACTGAAAGGCACTTTTTCTGGACTTTTCCTGACCTGGCATGGGCCTTTTGGGCCAAAATGCTCCTCATGGGCTAATACGAGCATTTTGGGCAAAAGGGACTGGTTTCTCGGCTAATAGGGGCCTTGTGGGCCAAAATTAGTGGTTTCAGGCAGGCCAAACAACTCATTTCATTTCATTTCCGATTGCATTGCAGTTTCAAGCACAGGGCAGGCCAAGCCAAACAGTTGATTGCATTTTCACTTCATTTCCATTGCCATTGCACTTTCAATCACAGGGCAGGCTCAAGCCAAACAGTTGATTGCATTTTCACTTCATTTCCATTGCCATTGCACTTTCAATCACAGGGCAGGCTCAAGCCAAACAACTCATTGCATTTTCACTACATTTCCATTGCCATTGCAGTTTCAAGCACATGGCAGGCCCAAGCCAAACAGTTCTTGCATTTACACTTCATTTCCATTGCCATTGCAGGTTCAAGCACAGGGCAGGCCCAAGCCAAACACCTCATTTCATTTTCATTAAGGGCTAAGAAATCATTTATTCAAGTACATTGCATACTCACAGTGTTCTGTAGTTTCCCAGCTCAGACAGAGAGTCGTGACCACTCCCTCGCCATCTTGCAGACAGACTGAGCCACGCCCGAGTTTTATAGTCCCTCCCATCGGAAGGGGCATGGCCTTCATGGCAGTGATTGACAGGAGAGAGAATCTCGAGATTTTTTAAACACTAATAAGTCTTTTCTTTTTCATCTATGGGAAAAGTCCTTGGGGCCCGCGCAGCAAAGGAGGACTCTGAGTAGGATGGCCTAAAAATCACAGCCATATGTGGTAGCATTTTTTTCTAAAATCAAAGCACAGTGCCACCAGGAAGTTGTCAAGAAGAGACTTTTAATTAGATAGATAGTGCTCCACTGAACAACAAAGATATAACATTCGAAAAATAAATTGTGATAAGAATTTAAAAAATATATATACAAAACTGTGCAAAACATCCAGATTACCTTCTGCATTGACTTCTAACTCATATCGAGATTATTTCTTTTGCAGCCAATTATCCTCAGAAATAATTATTACACTGTGACGGCATGTAAACTAACTATTGACCTTTACAATAATCCCTCTTTTCAACCAGCTATTACGTTTTCACTTCAAAGAACATCCGGACAATAGTTTCAACACTTCAATTCATTCTATTGTTTATCAAGGCCTTGTGCCTCAACAAGTGACTAATTGAAAATTGAGCTTTTAACTTTGACAGTTTCACCCATGTGCTTAACGATCTGGACAGGATAGTAGAGTTAAGGGTCTCACTTGGCAATTTTTTCGGAGACAGCCGGTGTCATGTCACTGTCGCTAAAAGATATTGCATTTTAAAATCCCGTGGCGACAAAAAAAATGTTACGATACAAAACACCGCGCGTCATATGTTATCACGCCGCGTCGCCGCCACACTTCGCCGCGTCACACCGCATCGCCGCAAATTTTTTGGTGAGCTGATACGTCTGTCAATGATTCTGGCAGTCGCCAAAATATCGCCAAGTGGGACAGGCCCTTATAGTATCATCTGGAGATACAGCACAGGAACAGGCCCCTCGGCCCACTGAGTCCACACGAACCATTCATCATTCTTTTACACTGATCTTATATTCATTCTATTTTTGTTTTGATAGATTGAAAGATAAAGCATGGGACAGGCTCTTCAGCCCACCGAGTCCACACTGACAACCTGTTCACACTAGTTCTATGTTATCCCACTTTCTCATCCACTCCCTACGTATTGGGGACAATTTACAGAGGCCCATTAACCTACAAACATGCACCTCTGGGATGTGGGAGGAAACCAGGGCACCCGGAGGAAATCCACACGGCCACATGGACAATGTGCAAACTCCTTACAGACAGTACTCAAAGCACCGAGTCTCTGGTGCTGGTGAGGCAGTGGTTCGATGTGATAAGTATTCACAGATTCTACCACTCAACAACACAGCTGAAGGAATTTACATTGGCCAATTCATCTGGCAATCCGCATGTCATTGGGATGTGGGAGGAAACCAGGACACCCTGTGCAAACACAGAGAGAACATGCAAACTCCACACAGACAGCAGCAGAGGTCAGATTGAACGTAAATTTCACATGCTATTGGGAGATTGATCAGAGGTGACACAGTGGCACAGCGGTAGAGTTGCTGACTTACAGCGTCAGAGATCCCGATTTGATCCTGACTACGGGTGCTGTCTGTATGGAGTTTGTACGTTCTCCCTGTGACCGTGAGAATTTTCTCTGTGTGCTCTGGTTTCCGTCCACATTCCAAAGAGGTACAGGTTTGTAGGTTAATTGGCTTCGGTAAGTCGTAACATTGTCCCTAGTGTGTAGGATCGTGTTAGTGTCTGCACGGACTTGGTGGGTTGAAAGGCCAGTTTCCGGGCCGTTGCTCTAGTCTAGAGTGCTTTTCATGTATCACCAATTTGACTTTTTCAAACCGTTGAGAGCATTCAATCCTACTTTCTGTGTTGTGATGGCTAATATTATGCATAGAATTCCCCTCAATGCCAACCAGTGATATAAGCAGCAGTTACATATCATTCGCTTTTGATTAATATTTGAGTGCAGCCCAGTCACTTGCATTTAGCTGATGGATTTGGCAATCTTTCCACATTGACCGCAAATGTTCTCATTATTGCATGACTGTTTGGCTTAATGCGCGCATCACTTTAATGCACTGATAACTACTTTCCAAATTGAAAAGGGAGAGATAGGAAGGCTTGTATTTCTACAGTGTCTATTGTACACTGCTCAGAACATCTCAGAATGTTTTACAGTCATTGAAGGGCTTGTGAAGTGTTGGGAAACATCTTGTTCTTGCAGCTAGGTTTGGCTTTATTATTGCCGCGTGCTCCATGATACAGTGAAAAGCTTTGTTTTGCACGCTGTCCGAACAGATCAGGTAATACTACACAACAATACAATCACGTCAAACTCAAGTACAATAAACAGAGCTAAGGGGAAGATACAAAGAGCGGAATATAGTTCTCAGCATTGTAACGCATCAGTTCCAGAGTCAAAGTCCAATGTCCTCAATGTGGTAGTGATGAGGCTTATGGAAGGACTGTTCAGGAGCCTGATAACAGAGGGGAAGAAGCTGTTCCTGAGTCTTGCTGTGTGCTTTCAAGCAGATGGGCCTGTACCTCCAAACTCAAAAACTACACTAAACCTTTTGCCTGACGGTAGCAGGAAGAAGGAAGTATGACCCTTTCTCTACAGAATTCTACTTTGTCTTTATGGTGGTACAGGAAACGTTTGGCTGGAAACTAGCGCATATGGTGTATGTTTTTTGAGATGTTCAGGAGGCTTTATTTCACGTGCACCAGATGGTTGTGTCTGAAGAAAGGTCCTGACCCTAAACTTTGGCTATCCATGTCCTCCATAGACGCTGCCTGACCTGCTGAGTAACTCCTGCACTTTGTGCTTTACTCAGGATTCCAGTATTGCTGTTCCTTGTGACTCAAGCAAATTCTTACTTGCTGCAGTTTTACAGGCACGTTGGACACGATGTCAGGTGCTGACTTTGAAAAGATTGAGTTTAACCTGGAGTAAATTATGTTGCTGATTGCTTCTCAGTGAAATGGGACAGAGGGTGCCTAACCTGTTCCTGGTGTCAAATCCATACGCTTAATAACATCATTATAAAGGCAGGACTCTGAGCAACATGCACTTCCCTCTGCAGCCCCTCAGAGTGTGGGGTGAACAGTGTGCACAGTCATCGACAGGCTCTGCAAAAATGTGGCGTTTTATGAAGCTTTCATCTGTAGTTCTTGTCCTGGTGGAAGTGATTGAAGTCAGCGCCTCCCAGGCCCTAACTAAGGTGATGTGGCATCTTTCCTAGACACTGGCTGAATGGCGCTCCCATTCAAAGCATTTCATTGGCCACGATGTAGGCACTTTGAAAGAAGATGGGAGATTCATCTCTCTCACTCTCTTTTTCTGTCGCTCTCTCTCACTTCCTCTATCTCTGTCTCTTTGTGTATGTCTGTCTCTATCTCTCTCTCTGTGTATTTTTTCTCTCCCTCTCCCTCTCCCTCTCTCTCTACCCCCCCCCCCCCCCCCCTCTCTCTCTCTCTCTCTCTCTCTCTCTCTTAAGAATGTTAAGGGTTTGGACACGCTAGAGGCAGGAAACATGTTCCCGATGTTGGGGAAGTCCAGAACCAGGGCCACAGTTTAAGAATAAGGAGTAAGCCATTTAGAACTGAGACGAGGAAACACTTTTTCTCACAGAGAGTTGTGAGTCCGTGGAATTCTCTGCCTCAGAGGGCGGTGGAGGCAGGTTCTCTGGATGCTTTCAAGAGAGAGCTAGATAGGGCTCTTAAAAATAGCGGAGCCAGGGGATATGGGGAGAAGGCAGGAATGGGGTACTGATTGGGGATGATCAGCCATGGTCACATTAAATGGCGGTGCTGGCTCAAAGGGCCGAATGGCCTACTCCTGCACCTATTGTCTATTGTCTATTTTCTATTGTCTCTCCCCTCTCTCTCTCTCTCTCTCTCTCTCTCTCTCTCTCTCTCTCTCTCTCTCGCGTCACTCCCCTCCTCAGAAGATCTCTCGCTCTCTCTCGCCTTCCTTTCTCCAAGCTCTCTCATCTATTCTCTCTCTCTACGCCGCTCCTCGCTCTCTCTCTCTCGCTCTCTCTCTCTCATCTCTTCTCGCCCTCTCTCTCTCTCTCTCCTCTCTCTCTCTCCTTCTCTCCTTCTCTCTCTCTCTCTCTCTCTCTCTCTCTCTCTCTCTCTCTCTCTCTCTCTCCCCCTCTCTCTCTCATACCTGACACCATTGTGTGATGCCCAGTTGCCCTGGGCTCTGTGCCAGGGGCTGCTGCCTATGGGTGAGTGGCAACCGTTGGCCACAAGGCCCGCTTGTGGTGCAGAGTTGCGGGACATGACCTACTCCAGTGCATGGCTCTGGGGCTGCCCTTCCTAACTCCATGTCACTCTGGACGTTAATCAAGCATGCAATGATATGCAGGGGACCTACTGCATTAGAGCTTGAAGCAATGCATCAAAATCGGGCATCCATTTTCCAGAGACTTATGAGAATCTTTTTTTTAAATATCTAAATATGTAAATTTTCCCATCAAGTAATATTCTTGAAATTCTTTGTACATTTAATGGTTCAATGGTTCAATTGTCCTTTATTGTCACGTGAACCGAGGTACAGTGAAATTTGATTTACCATTCAGTCAAAAAAGCAACAAGATACAAAACTACATAAAGATTAAACATTAACAGCCACCACAGCAGCGTGTGAGAATCCCTAGGGCACACAGCATGAGCAGAGACCCACAGCCATCAGTTCATGTATCTGACTAATGGCACCTTTACACGGGGCGACTTGACGCAAGAGTTAACCAGAGTTCAACATCGTGGGAACCTCGTGCGATAACAGTGCGGCATTCGTGGACCACCGTGGACCACCGTAGCGCTAACGGCAGGTCATCGTGTAACTTGGTCACTCGGGAGAAAATTAAAGAAAATTTGAATTTCTCCAAGAGTGACTTGTACACTTGTGGTTGAGTATTGCAACATTATATGAACGTAGTGGCCAGTGCGATATCCGTGCGATATCCGTAATAACTCTTGCGGGTACCGTGGGAACTCCTGCGAACGGTGAACCCGGAAGCTGGACAGAGGGGACAGAAGGTGATTACAAATTATCTTCAGTGGGATTGAATTTAAAAAATAAATAAAAATAAAGATTTACATCCGCATATGGACATCAACTTATTCATGAGTTATGTTAATGAGATTCAAGAAAATAACTATAATCTTTAAAAGGGACTTTAAAAGGGACTTTACTGAAAGGTTACGCATTTTTATGGTCCGTGAGATATTTTTCATATGTACTTCTTTGAGAGATACAGGTCGGAGTCCTCGGGTCCAGGGGTCCGGAACGCTACCAATCAATGTTGTGCAGAGACCCGTGTAAGGAGTGAACTGCACATGCTGGTTTAAACCGAAGACAGACACAAAAAGCTGGAGTAACTCAGCGAGTCAAGCAGCATCTCTGGAGAAAAAAAGCTGATGTTTCGGGACGAGACACATCTTCAGACTCAATTCCGATTAGGATGTCTGAAGAAGGGCTCCGATTCGAATCGTCACCTATTCTTTTTCTCCAGAGATGATGCCTGACCCGCTGACTTACTCCAGCTTTTTATGCTTTTCTTCCCAGATCTGACTTACCTGCTGAGTTACACCAACATTTTGTGTCCTTCTGTGCATATTAACCAGCATTAACCAGCGTCTGCAGTTCCTTTAGACATTACATAACTTCAGATTTTAGAGATATAGCGCGTGGGAACTCCTGCGAACGGTAAACCCGGAAGCTGGACAGAGGGGACAGAGGGTGACTAAAAAAGGTGGTCTCAAAAGGACACATGGGAACATGTGTCCTTCGAGGACGTCCCACCTAATTGTCATTGTTGGATAATCTTTTAACAGGAACACTTGCAGAGATGGCTCCCAGAAAATCTCAAAGGAAGGGGGTAAAGCGGGTCAGAGATGTTTTTGCCATGCAGGAGAATGAGGAGGAGACGCAGCAAGAGAGACAGGTGGAGAGGCAACAGGAGATGCCACAGATAACACTGCCTGTGGGCTCCTTGGAGCAGGGAGAGGGTGAGCAAGGTGCAATTCAGATTGCCTCCCCAGTAGCCGTTGTAGGAATAGCCTCTACAGACGTAAAGGGAAGATGGCAGAAGGTAAAGTCATATAACTTCACCAGGGAACAAGAGGGGGAACTTGTAGAATGGTTCCAATTTAACGAGATTCTGTACGATAAATCCAGAGAGGATTATAGAAACAGGGAGAGAAAAAGGAACCTGCTGGAGACGAAGGCTGCCGAGTTTCCCGAGTGCTCATGTGAGTTTATATAACGATATATAAGTTCATCAAGAGGAGAACCATTTAATGTTATCCAAGATTTAAAAACATACATTGCTATTGATGTAAAAGTGCTGTGTTTGCAGTTAACTTAAATTTCTCTTATAAGTCTGTCTGTCTGCCCTGCAGCTGCAAAGTAAAAAAGTCGCAGTATAAGAATCGCCTGAGGCCAAGTAGCGGAGGGTGATTGCTATGCGCAACCCTGGTTCCAGTGCTTTTCTCATTACAGTGTCAGTCTTCTTCAGCAGAGGTCCCAAATTATTCATTTGTGTCACGTGTAGTTCACGATGTTCATTCAAGATTTAACGCGACAGCTCGGGAAACGGCCAAGTCACTCGCACGAATAACATAAATGCCGAGTACCGTGGGAACTCTTTATCTACTGCCGTTATATTGTGCGAGACTCGTGCTGGACCACGACCTCTTCACTCTGGTGACATCTTGCGTCAACTCGCCCCGTGAAAAGGCCCTTTAAATGTTTCTTAAACATTGCGATAGTACCTGCATCAACTATCTCAACACCCAACACCCTTTGTGTGATAAAGATACCCCTCAGGTTCCTCTTTAATCTTTTCTCCCTCACGTTAAATCTATGTCCTCTGGTTCTTGATTCCCCTACTCTGGGCAAGATACTCTGTGCGTTTACCCAATTTATTCCTCTTATGATTTTGTACAAGATGGCTGCAATGAATCAAGGAACTGTCCCCTGGTTATTGATGTAATTCCTTCTTCACAGCCGGTAGCGTTCTAAGCATTTTCAGACACAGTGTGCGGTTCACACTCTCCCATGAGTAGCATGCTTGAATCCCATGCACTGCACTCAATCTTCACTTGATCTGCTTTTACCTACAAATCTCTGAAGTGAGAACTGGGAGATGGGATTAACCTAAATAACTTCATTTTTGTGTGTGAGAGACACAATGCCTATTTTCTGTGTCACGAAATTACATTCCTCTCTGATATTACGGTATCAGCTATTGATCGAGGAACTACAAAGTTTTCTCTTCAACACAAAGGTTAATTTAATTTAGAAACAGAATGGAAACAGACCCTTCAGGCCACTGAATCCATTCTGACCGTTGATCACCCTATGTTATTCATCCTTTGTATTCCAATCTATGCACATTAAGGGCAATTTACAGAGGCCAATTAACCTACAACCCCACATGTATTTAGGATAGTTTTGGTTTTGAGGTACAGCATGGAAACAGGTCCTTCAGCTCATCGTGTCTGTGCCAACCATCGATCCCCGCACACTGACACTATCCTACACACACTGGGGACAATTTACAATTTTACCAAGGCAATTAGCCTACAAACCTGCATGTCTTTGGGTTGTGGGAGAAAACCGGAGGTCCCAGATGAAACCCACAAAGTCACAGGGAGAACGTGCAAACTCCACACAACCCAGATCCCTGGTGCTGTGAGGCAGCAGCTCCACCCGCTGCACCACTATCCCCTCATTTTTGCTTCTTCAAATATGACATGTAACAAGCTGTAATCTGGAACTGCATTTACGTAGCTTTTAAAATGCAGCACAGAAATAGTTAAACAACGTTTAAATATAAATCTTGCTAAGTAGATGCAACCTTTTCTCGCACTGCATATTTGATGGGGAAATGCTGCTGTAAAAAATGAGTGCTAATGCGCTGTGTATTGAGTTGACTGTACAGAAATCAGTAGCGCAGCACAACCAGAGATTATTAATAACTTAAAGTGACTCCGACAATAAAACATTCCAAAGTTCAACTTGAGTGGGAAGCAGAAAAGGGAAATATCAAAAACGTTGTTTTCGACACTCGTTTATGAATAGCAAATTAAGTGCAATACGACTTAAATTCCATTGATTGAGGGGAAAAAGGATGATGCTCAATTTAGAACACTCAGTTGGAATTGGGCATTTAGCCATGGTTTGCATCTCTAATTGTTTCAGGACTAGGAAAATTAATTTAATAAACTTCTCTGCAAAAATGCACAAGTCAATTAAGCAAACAATCCACTCTGCACCGTGCATCTGTGAGAGCTGGGAATTGGCTTGCTGTAGGCATTTAGGTCCCATTAAGAAGCTTAAGTTATACCTGTAATAGCCAGCATTATAACTTAATCATCTGCTTGATAATGATTCAGGTACCAGAAGCGGAAAAATGCTTCATGGAGATTCAGAGAGATGGCATGAATCTGTAAATTCAACAAGCAACATTCACAGTCCTGACCAGAAATAACGTCTGATCATTCCCTCCACAGATGCTGCCTGGCCCGCTGAGTTCCTCCAGTACTTTGTGATTCACTCAACACACACAACCATGTTTTAATGAACAGGGAGAAATTAAACTGATGTGTGGTTTGAAAGCAAAGCACATTCTTCATTGAAGATAGACACACGATGCTGGAAAAAGGGGGGGGGGGGGGGCATCTAGAGGTAGGAAAAGGCCAGAACAAATCAAGGCTGGCAACAGATGACCAAAGAAGTGTGGAGCCCATAATGGCCCATTATTGGCTGGGGAAGAGGTGGGGTTAATAAATGACAGGGGAGATCAAGCATAGACCAGATAACTGCTTTGCCAACCATTTGCTCTCCATCTGCCAAAGCCAAGAATTTCCCTTCCCATTCCATACCAACCTCCTCCATGCCAGAGTGAGGCTGCATGCAAACTGGAGGAACAGCATCTCATATTCTGCGGTGAGGTGTGGGGAGGGAGGGGGGGGGGTGTGGGAGGGAGGGGGGGGGGGGGGGTGGTGGGGGACGGGGAGGGGGGGGGGATAGGTGGTGTGGTGGAGGGGGAAGGGGGATGTGGGGGAGGGGAGTGTGGGGGAAGGGGGTTGTGGAGGGAGGGTTTATTGGGGAGGGGGTGTGCGGGAGGGGAAAGTCTTCAAAACCTTCATAACTTTTGTACCATTTCCCCGATCGGAACAAAACACATTTGACTTGCAGCAGAGGAGAATGGTGAGTAAGGTGGAAAATAATCGTAGTGCTATGGGGGATAGTTTTTGAGCAAATTCAATTAAAACACAGACAGGAAGTGGTCAAGATGAAAGTTTTAGTAATAGTATAGATAGATACTAGACCAAGTGCATGCTCCCCCAACGCACCCGTTCCTTACCTGTAGCTTCCATGGGAGGCGTGTTCCTCCAACTCAAGCCGTTCCCGAACATAAGATTCCAGCACTTCCCTGCCTCCCTCAGCAGTGATCTTTAAAAAAAAAAATCCAATTGCACTTCCCCTGCATGTTGCAGTAGCAATGCACCGTCCCCCCCCTGTGAGTTGAAAAGTTCAGAATGTTTAATCGCGAATAACTTGTAAAACATAGGATGAAATATAGGATGAACCCTATCTTGTTTTAATCATAATGTGCTACTGTATTTCAAGATTAATTATATTTAAGTTACAAATATAATAATCCATTACATTCTATTTTTTGGTTTCTTACTTTTATTTAAACCAATCAGAAATTATATAGATATATTTTTAAGGAAAAGTGAGTTCTAAAATGCATAATGTAATTGATGACTTAGACACTTAGGTATTCATTTAAATGAAGTTCAAATTCTAACACAACTGCATGTTGTGATGGAACAGAAGGGAAAAAGACACAAGGTGCTAGAGTAACTCAGCATAGCTGGAGAACATGGATAGGTGATGAATGGTCAGAAAAAGGGACCCAACCTGAAATGTTTTCCATGCCATCAGTCTGAAGAAGTGTCCTGACCCAAAACATCACCTATCCATGTCCACCAGAGCTGCTGCCTTACCCGCTGAGTTACTCCAACACATTGGGTCTATTTATCCATGCATCAGTTGCCAAGTTTTGTCCCCACCCAATCTCCTCTCCAGCTTTCTACTCCCTAGGCCAATAAGTCTGAAGAAGTGTCCCAATCCGAAACACCTATTCATGTCCTCCAGAGATGCTGCCTAACCAGCTGAGTTACTCCAGCATGTTTTTGGTATGTCTGTATCCATAGTTTCATGTGTCAAGATAGAATATATGACATTAGACAGCAAAATAATTATTTTTGTCAGCTCGTTTTACAGATTAGCTGACCAAATATAGAATTCAGTTCCGCCACCAATTTTCCAGCATCTGGTGGTCCAGTGCCTAGACTGGTCAAGGTGGCCAATCTCTATCTGATCTGGATTTCTGTGCCGATCAGTGGGTCAAATTTGCCACCTGTGGCCGGGACTCTGGAACCAGGTTAATTGGCCCTCTGTAAATTGCCCCCAAGTGGGGTAACATAGAACTAATGTGAATGGGTGATCGATGGTTGTTGCAGACTTGGTGGGCCGAAGGGTGCATTTCCATTCTGTATCTCTAAACTAAACTAAACCTTTGTGTTGAAGAGTACATTTTGTTGTTCCTCAATCAATAGCTGATGCTCCAGTAACTTAGAGGAATGGAAATCATGACACAGAAAACAATGAAAGTGGAATAACATAGAACTAGTGTGAAGATAGACACAATAGGCCTGATTAACTCAGCGGGCCAGACAGCATCTCTGGAGAAAAGGAATAAGTGAGACCTTTCTTCAGGCTTGTGTGAATGGGCAATAGACATTAGACAATACCCGATAGATGCAGGAGTAGGTTATTCGGCCCTTCGAGCCAGCACCGCAATTCAATGTGTTCATGATTGATCATCCCCAATCAGTACCCGTTCCTGGGCAATCGCTGGTCAGCATGGACTTGATTGGTCTATAGGCCTGTTTTCATGCTGCATCTCTAAACTAAAACCACTTCTGGTCAGATGACATATATTGGTTGATCGCTCACTGGAAGGGCTTGCTTTGCGGTACACACGTTCAGGTTCTGCCAAAACACGTCAGTGCCAGTGAAGTACTTCTGAGGCAAAGACACTTGCAATGCAAGGAATGTAACATCCAGTTGGCTTGTGGCAAGTTCACACAAACATCAACATGATAACGATCGTGATGTTAGACTGTCTCGTGATGTTAGACTGTGGAATCAATTAGCCATTCTCCCAATGGCCCAAGAGACATCCAAGCTCACCAGACCCTTTCCTATCATTGATCTAGCAGGCAACATTCTACCATGGAGAAAGGTATCATCTTTTGTCTTAGAGAAGTGGCACGGTGGCGCAGCAGTAGAGTTGCTGCCTTACAGCGCCAGAGACCCGGCTTTGATTCTAACTACGGGGTTTCCTCTGGGTGCTACGGTTTCCTCCAACACTCCAAAGACATGCAGGTTTGTAAGTTAATTGGCTTTGGTAAAATTGTAAAATTGTCCTGAGTGTCCCGGATACTGCTAGTGAATGGGGTGATCACTGATCGGCGCTGACTCAGTGGGCCAAAGGGACTGATTCCCCGCTGTATCTCTAAAGTCTAAAGTCCTCCCTGTGACCCCGTGGATCTCCCACTCTGGGCCTAATGCCCATATTTCTCAGTCCCCTGATCTTTATAAAATGTATAGGAAGGAATTGCAAATGCTGGTTTATATTGAAGATAGACACAAAGCACTGGGGTCACCCAGCAGGCCAGGCAGCATCTCAGGAGATAAAGGATGGGTGACGATTCGGTTCGGGACGGGACCCTTCTTCAGACTGAGAGTAGAAGAGTGGGAACTGGAGGGAGGAAAATCTACCTCCTAAAATATTGGAGTATTGTAGGAAACCATAGCACCCTTCACTTTAAACACACTTTTCTGGTCCATAACTCTCTGGGACAGGGAATTAGAAAGATTCTCTCTCCTGTACTCTCGCTTGCTGTCAGAGCTCTCACCGACATTGAATGCCTGTGCATGCATTACATTCTGTAGCTTCCTGCAGACATTTGTCGGCTTCAGAAGATGAGGTATGTTTGGCCGTTGCTCCAGGTCAAGGTTTGTTGTGCTTGTCGCTGGACAGATTTTCCTTCCAAGAGTTGAAAGTGTTTTTTTCAGAGATCAGTACAAAAGTCTCAGCGAGTTTGTTATTTGCTGCTGGCAACGCCTGTGAATGCAATCGGCTTTGAGAGAAGCTGCCCGAATGACTGCACGTTCTCACTCCGAGTGACAGCAACCGGGCAGCACGGTGGCGCAGCGGTAGAGTACAGGCAGAGAGAGATAGAGACCCAGGTTCGATCCTGGCCACGGGTGCTGTCTGTAGGGAGTTTATATGT
This sequence comes from Amblyraja radiata, assembly GCF_010909765.2. NCBI lineage: Eukaryota > Metazoa > Chordata > Chondrichthyes > Rajiformes > Rajidae > Amblyraja > Amblyraja radiata. The sequence continues at coordinate 18,033,468 of NC_045967.1, read as the reverse complement.
TTTCCCGTAACCACATGGATTTTCTCCAAGTGCTCCGGTATCACCTAAACATGTGCAGGTTTCTGGTATGAATTGTCCATGGTATAATGTTAGTGTAAGGGGATTGCTGGTCCACACGGACTCGGTGCGCTGAAGGGGCTGTTTCCAAGTTGTAACTGAAACTAAACTCAGAGCTTGTTTGTGGAAGCCGCACAGACCCGACTCCCCATCTACACTTCGTGCTGGTTTAGGAAAGCAGGCAACATGATCAAAGATAGACATAAAAAGCTTGAGTAACTCAGCAGGTCAGGCAGCATATGTGGTAATATTTTGGGTCTTCTCCAGATGCTGCCTGACCCCCTGAGTCGCTCCAGCATCATGTGTCTCTCTTTGGTATGATCCGCCATGTGCAGTACCTGCCTGCACATTTTGACTGCTCCACTGTGAAATCTCCTCAAGGAATGCCTGCTTAGAAGTTCTCCCCCTCTGTCTAATGGGAGTTCTGTGAGATCCTCTCTCACGGCTTCTCCTCTGTGATTCCTACTGGAATGAGTCTGAAGAAGGGTTCCGACCTAAATCATTGCCTATTCTTTTTCTCCAGCAACGTTGCCTCCCCTGCTGTGGTTACTGCAACATTTTGTCTCCATCTTCAACATAATCAAAGACTTGTCCCACCCTCATATTTCCACCCTCATATATGACCCACCTCATATTTGTCGGGTATTTTAAAACACAGTGGTATGAACAGTTACATAACTAGAAAAGGATAAGAGGAATATGGCCAAATGTTGGCAAATGGGACTGGTCTATATGATACACCTTGCTTGGCATAGATGTGTTGGACCGAAGGGCCTGTTTCATGCTTTATGACTCAAATAATAAATTATAATTTGGTTGTAAAAGCATAAACCTCCAGTTCCAGTCTGTGTTCTGACCCATTGGTTCATCTTACCTGTGACGTTGATTAAAGTAATAAAATTGACATTGTTACCCTCTTGAGAGTTGTAATTGAAGAAAAACAACATGTTTCTACACATATTGATTCATGTACAAAGATGCATTTAGTGAATACCAAGTGATAATAAGAACTGGCTCATTAGTGAACCACAATGTTTCTTCCATAAGCTAGGATATTGTCTGATTCACCTCTACCCCATTGCGGACATTGGACTTTGCCTCTGGTACTGATGCGCTACAATACTGACAACTAATTTCTGTACTCTGTATTATCTCCTTGCTCTATCTGTTGTATTTGAGTTTGAATTGATTGTATTTATGTATTTTCTGATTTGATCGGATAGCATGCTAAACAAAGCTTTTCACTGAACCTGTTGACCTGTGGAGGATGCGTGCTAGCCAGCAGGTTATCTCAGCTGCATCGTCCGCCAGGATTAACACATCGCGTTAAGTGTTCTGGAATTTTGGTGGGCTAGTGGCAGGTGGACTGCCTGCCGGAGGAGACGACATTGTATGTGTGGAGCACCACACATCTCCTCTACCTGGGGGTCTCCCTGAGTCCCACTGGGGATGCTTGGCCGGCGAACTGGCTGGAGCTGGAGAGGAAAGTCGTCGCCCGGCTGGGGCGCTGGTCAGGCGTGCTTAGAGTTCTTTCCATGGTAGGGTGCTGGTGGCCTCCATGTTATAGTATCGGCTGGCTACTCTTGTCCCGCCCTCTATCTTTGCAATTACAATACAGAAGAAGATGGTGGATTTCTTTTGGGGAGATAGGAAGCACTGGGTTTCTGCAGCAGACCTGAGTCTCCCATTGGAGGATGGTGACCGGTCCTTGGTATGCGTGCGTACCCAGGTGGCGGCTCTCCGTCTCAGGACTCTGCGGAGGTACGTGTGCTCGGAGCACCCTCCCAGATGGCACACCCTGGCCATGTATTTTTTCTGCCAGGGCCGTTGCCTAAGGGGGGTTTCACGGCTCCCGGTGGCGGCCATCAGTCGCCCCGCCATACCGGGTCTGCCTAGCTTCTACCGCGATGTGTTAAGAGTGAGAAATTTGGTCATCTTCAGCCAGCGTGTTGCTCCTCAGGGGGAGGGGGGTGATGTGACTGTGAGGGGCTTCAGTCCTCACTCTGACACGGTGGGTGTCGAGGAGAGGTGTGTGCTTGGAGTGATTCATTTTATTTTTTATTAGAAGTACAGTAAATTACATTAATACACATCACATATATCTTATTACATTTTGTTGTACCACTTCGTTTTTTGAGCTTTAAAAAAGGTAGAAATAAAAGAAGTAAGGAAAGTGAGCAAGAGTCGTGCAGGTGCAGGAAAGTGTTGGGAGAAGAAAGCCCCTTAGGGAAGAAATTAGAGAAGGAAGTAAAGAAAGGAAATAAGACCCTAGAAAGAAAAGAAAAAAGGAAAAACAATCGCTCTATTGTAACACAAAACTCCGCAAAAAAGGATATACCACCCGTATTTTAAAAAAAAATTATTTTATACCCCCCGTTACCAGATCCTGATACCATTTATATTTTAAATTACTATTGCACCTTATGCTTGCAATAGTTCCGTAAATGCAGACCACGTCTTTTGGAAGTGGTCTGCTTTGCCTGCTAAGAGGAGTCTCATCTCTTCCAAGTGTAGTGTTTCGAACATGTTTGAAATCCACATTTTTATTGTTGGTATTGGAGCATTTTTCCAAAATTTGAGCATAAGCTTTTTTCCCATTATCAGCCCGTAATTAAGTAAGTTCTTCTGAAACACATTTAATTCGGGGTTACCTTCCGATATTCCAAAAATGATCCATTCTGCTTTTGGTACAAGTTTTATTTTAAATAATTTTGTGAAGATTTCAAATATTTCGTTCCATGAAGCCATGAAGACAAAGGCTGAATCAGCAAATCTAATATCATACTTATATAACATTATTTTAAACATAGAAATACAGGTGCACAACCTTTTATCCGAAAGCTTTGGGACCAGACACTTTTCCTAATTCGGAATTTGTCGGCCTTCGGAATGGAAAATTTTTAGCGTAGATTTTAATGGCTGGCTCAGTGGTAGAGTGCTCGGCTCATATCCGCAAGGTCGTGAGTTTGCACCTTGATCCCGGCAGTTCCTCGGTCGCGAGTTTGAGTCTTCAATGTAGTTTTTTCTTGCAGAATAAATGTCTGTATGAAATGCAGTGTGTTGAATGAATTCCTGAATTTGTAAATGTGACCGCAGCATTTAATCACCTCTCGCACTCATGTCACCCTAGCGGGGCTACATGCCCTTAGGCGGCCTAAGGCGACATTTTCACACTCTTATATCCGTGTGCAGCAGAGGCGACGTGCGTTTGGCGCCAAACGTGAGCTTTGGCGTGCCATGTTTAGCGCCAAACGTGAGCTTTGGTGAGCTTTGGTGTGCAGACGACATCCTGGAAAAAATGTCCGGTTTCTTCCAGGTAGGCGATATACCCTCCCGGGCAATATACCCTCCACTTCTCTTTTATGAAGGGGATTTAGTTCCCCTTTCTTCCAGGACCGACTGGAGGTTCCGCTGTCACCTCTGCGGGACACCCTCGGTGAACGCTCACTCAACTTTGTCTTGGGATTCCTACTCTCCCGCGCAATGTACCCTCACCTTCTCTTTTATGAATGAGGAACGTCCTGTCTCCCTGTCCCTGGGATAGTAGGGGGCGATCAAACAGCACAATACCCCCCTCCCCCTCCAACTCCAGAGGAATCCGCTCCCCGATGGGCCGCTATGGCGACAAGTGGCAGTTCGCCCACAGCCCGAGCTGCGCGACCCCAAGAACAAGACGTACCTTGCACACCATCAGTTTCTGCCCCTACGGGGAGCGTGTTCCTCTGGAGCTGGAGCGGGGCTGGGCTGGAGTTGCTGATCTGGGATCTCCGTGCTTGCAGTGGGCCTGGGGGTCGGTGTCCCATTGGTCCTGACGTCTCCGGTGACTGGCACTGACCTGCTGGCATTGCCGACGTGAATACAGTGCAAAGCCCCCGCGCCGGTGCAATGGGTGGGGAGCTGGAGAGGGGAGGGAAGGGGTCACACACATGGCCAGGAAGCAGAGGGGTGTAGGTGGGGTGAAACTGAAGGGAGCGACAATCTGCTGCTGCCTGCCCGCTGAGTTAAAAAGTTCCCATGCAAGACTCACGATACACTGTGTATCGTGAGTCCACCGTGGGAACTTTTTAACTCAGCGGGCGGGCAGCAGCATATTGTCAATTATTAACCCTCCCGCGCAATATACCCTCATCTTCTCTTTTATGAATGGGGATTTAGTTCCCCTTTCTTCGAGGACCGACCGGAGGTTCCGCTGTCACCTCTGCGGGCCGCCCTCGGTGAACGTTTTCAAGGACCTTTCTTCAAGGACCGAAAAAATGTCCGCTATTCAGAGGTTTTCGTTATTTGGATCTTCGGATAAAAGGTTGTGCACCTGTACCTACAACCGATGGTATTAGAAGAGACTGGGAACAAGAACTAGCTATAAAAATTTCAAAAGAGAGTTGGGATAAACACTTACTATATGTGTATAAATGCTCGATCAACGTACGACATACTCTAATCCAATATAAAACATTACATAGACTATATTATTCAAAAACTAAAATAAATAAACTTTTCCCCAATGTTTCACCCATTTGTGATAAATGTCAGTCACAAGAAGCTAACATAGCGCACTCTTTTGTTTTCTGTATAAAAATTCAAAAATTCTGGAACGGAATATTTGAAATCTTCACAAAATTATTTAAAATAAAACTTGTGCTTGGAGTGATTCTGACCGAGCTTACCTCCACTCTGCCGGAATTGCTCATCGAGCCCGACACAACATGAGCCGCCTTTCCGAGATGCCCAGCTTGCCGTTCTGTGATATGTCGCGACGTGTACCGTACAGAATGCTCCTGCACATTCTACACCTCCTCGCCTTCGTCTTCCGTCCAGACACGCCATGCTGGGCCGTGTTACCGCCTGACGGCAGGGGCGGACCCTAGTGGAAGTCTCTCTACAAGGGAGTCCTCCCCCTTTACATCGAAGACCTGGGGTGGAGAGTGTTGCACAGAGCCGTGGTGTGTAATAAACCTTTGAGTCGGGTCACGGACTCGCCAACTACCTGTTACTTCTGCGGCAAGGAAGAGACTGTGTTCCACGTGTATATGGAGTGTGAGAGGTTGCAGCCCCTGTACGAATATTGAAGGGGCTGCTCGTCAAGTTCTGGTTGCATTTTAGTCCAATTATCCTGGTGTTTGTGCGCAGGACAGGGAGTGGTGTGGGCCGATCGGGAAGGTGGGATCTCCTTGTCGATTTGCTCCTGGGCCTGGCCAAGATGGCCATTCGCGGGTCCAGTCAGTGGACAGTCGATGGTCGCAACAGAGTAGGCTGCCTGCCCCTCTTCTGGGCCTACGTCCATGCTCGCGTGTCCCTGGAGAGGGTACACACGGTGTTCACGGGGATTCTGGATGCCTTCCATGAACGCTGGTCGGCACGGGGAGTCGAGAACATTGTAGATAAAGATTGCACCATTGTACTATAATGACTGCTTGATGTATTGTGACAAATGAACTTTTGGTACACTGTAAAATGCAATTGTTGAATAAACTCCTTGGAATAGAAAAAAAGAAAGAGGGCAAAAGTGAGAGAGAGATGTAGAGAGAGAGAGAGAGAGAGAGAGAGAGAGGCAGAGGGAGAGAGAGAGTGCAAGAGAGAGAGGGGCAGAGAGAGAGAGAGAGAGGGAGAAAGTGACAGAAAGAGAGAGACAGAAACAATTATTTGAGCACAGAAAAAGGCCTTCCAGCCCATCTCATCCCTATGTGCCGACCTGAGCTTGTCCATCTGCCCGCATTTGCCCTAAATCCCTCTCCCTCTTTTCTGTCCATGTACCAGTCCAATTGTCTTTTATATGTTATATAATTACAACATTAAACGAGAACTTACCGTTTGAAGTTTGATCTTTATTTTATGAGAAGTTGGAGTGAGAGACTATGAGAAGAACCCGCCAGCGCGCATGCGCGTCAATCTTCAAAGCAACTGTATGAAACCACTGACCACTTGCACCAAATTAAACTATAGAAAGATTAATAACGCTTGACTTACCAAATCTTTATGAGATTCAGGGTTGGGAGTGGAGGGCACGTAGTCTCTCACTCCAATTTCTCATAAAATAAAGATCAAACCTCAAACGGTAAGTTCTCATTTAATCTTTCTATTTATATCGGTCTCGTTATGAGACTGCGTGAAGCCTTCGAAGCTCTGTGGTTTCATGCAGTAAACCAATCTGTATGTGAAAACACTAAACAGATAAACCATAAATGGTAGAAAAGTCATGGTCCATTAACAACATGATGCTAACTTTACATACATGTACATCGCCCTTAATTGGACCACAGTCCCAATTGCCTTTGGGTTAGACAATAGCTCATGCAACACTGTTCAGAATTCTATCTGCAAACGTCCAGACATGTTCAACAAAATTTTATAACTTCTGAAAGTGCACTTATCTGAGCCTCCTGCTGTTGCAAGAAAGTGATCAAAGGGGAATATTCATTCTATTGGCTGCTGACGAGCCAGCCGCCCTGGTAGAGTGAGACTTGAAATGATTTGTATTCACTCCCGCTTTCAGCTGCTTACACTCTATCCATCTTGAAATAGTCTGCACCAACAATCTCTTGTGAAACTATTATATAACTATGAAGAAACTTTTCCTTCATCTCATAGGTTCTTAGTAACCTCAGTGTACCTTTTTACATAATAAACACCCCCAATCTCTGATCTGGTGGGTATGCTGTCAACTCCAACTTGTATCCAACCGTGCCTGTTTTGCTTTATGAGTTCATTCACATAAAATGCTACCCTCTTGTCAGATATGACCGAGTGATCCAGACGGAGATTGTGTAAAGACTGTGCTCTTCATGCTGAAATCAGTGTCATAAGCATGACTAACTTAAGAGTAACTACTCCCACGTTAGGGATACAGCTGATGATAATCTGCATAAAAATTTATACTGATTACACATTCCCCATTACTTTGTTTCTAGGCTTTAGAGTGTTCATATAAAAAACACCTTCCATAACCTTAGTCACCAGTGGGTGAGAACCAATCATTTATTGTCCCACTTAGTACTAGATACAACGACAACGCAGTACGAGCAGTGTTAATTGCGCTATAACATAGTCGCTTCTCTTAAACCCAAACTGAAAGAAAACCACAAACCTCTGCTACTTCTGTTTAAAAGTAGCTCACATGTATCTCTTCACAAAACTTTCCATACAACCATGTAGTGATAGATGCACGAGAAATAGGTTGAACTAGCCACAGCTCGTGTCTTCGAGTAAATATAGGAGCTTCTTTCAGCGGACTTATTTACAATGGAAGCCATGGTTGAGTAGGCCAATTTGGCACTACTATAATTCACGTTGCCTCATTTTGAATTATCTTAGGAGGCATCTACTGATAAATACCGTGAGTCTTATCTGTGGGTAGGGTCCGAGACATCTGCAGAGTTTATGACAAAACCTAAATATGTAATAGATAATGCCGGCTCTAGTATGGACTTTCCTGGATGAATAACAAACCCTAGATATTCTGGGAGTGCCTTGGTTGCTAAAACAGCTAACTCTGTGACACATGATCTCTTCCCTACATTAAGCATGTCCTCTATAAACTCCATGACAAAATGCCCTTTAGATCTGAGTAGGGCAACATTGACTTTAGAATCTTTGTAAATAGCCTAGGGCTAAAGTCAACCCCTTAAGCGCCTGTCCCACTGTACGAGATAATTCACGAGTTCTCCCGAGTTTTCCCCTGATTTGAACTTGGAGGATGTCAGTAGCTGGTCCGTAGGAGTCCGTGGATGTCTCGTAGCGGCTCATAATGCTAACGGTAGGTACTCGGGACATCCGGTAAACTCATGGCGTATTTTCATCCATGTAAAAAATGTCCACGAGTAAAAAAAGTTATGAAAAAACGTTACTTTTTACTCGTACGAGCCGCTATGAGACATCCACGATCTCCTACGGACCCGCTTTGGACATTATCCGAGTTCAAATCAGGGTAAAACTCGGGAGAACTCGTGAATTACCTCATACAGTGAGACAGGGGCTTCAGGTAGATCCTAAAATATCCACAATTGGCCTTGCCAGATAAACCTCAGATACAGGTTTATCTGGCAAGGCCAATTGTGGAAATTTTAGGCTCTACCTGTATATCCTGTGACTCTCGTGTATGGATATGGAAAAGTATGCATCTTCGAGATCAATTGAGGCCCTAAAACAATCCTCTGTAATCAGCTATTTTGCTGAATGAAAATTATCCATCTTAAAATGGTTATACCAAGCACATGTTCAGACTAGTCAAATCCAAGAATGATTTGGCATCCTCCACTTTATTCAACCTTGAGAAGATATTAGAAATATACCCCTCTTGTTCATGGGCAGACTGCTCATCCTTTAGTGAAATGTCTGTTTCAACTTGGATAGCCATAGTTTCCTCTTTAGACCGTATGTACGGAAATCTGGGCTTCTCTTGCCGCGGAAGAAATTAATCAGCCAAAAACTGAATCTTATAACCATTTATGATTTGTAAAATGGAAAGATCGGAGGTTATCTGTCCCCACCTGTTGTTGAACAGTCTCCACCTATCTCGGACTTGAATATCATCAGCACATCTCATGCGACTGATGGAATAATATTCGCATACCTCAACGGCTTCCACCTCATTGTTGCTTTGCTGTCCATGACGAGACAGACGGTGGCTGTAGATGTGATCAAGGCAGTTTCTAAGAAAGCATTTGCTATAAAAACCACCAAGGCTGCCAATAAAATAATAGACAAAAGGTGATTATCACTCCCTGCCACCAAGATCCAGCAACCCCTGAGACTGACACCACCAAAAATGGCCTTAGGCGGATGATCAATAGAGTCAACTGACCCTAAACTTTGCTCTGTCCCCTTGGCTCATGCATCGTGGCCAGCTGGGGAATGATACTGAGTATGTGGAGTGTGCTGGCTCCATGGTGAGCGCTGAAAACCTGGGAATAAAAAGCCCACTGGATTGGTTTTAATTTTGTAGGCCTGGTGCTCCAACCAGCCTTAGTGTAGCGGTATATGCCACAGTGTAGCGGTAGGGATGATATGCATGCAGGTAAACGGGAGTCTTACCCACAAAGGGTGTCTTTACCACACCCACCGCAGCCTTGAATTCCTCTTGCAAGTCTTTTACTTGCTAGCCCAAGTCTTCTCCAAAGGGATACTTGCAGACTGCACATACTAGCCTTGCACAAAATTAACATATATTGGGTTGATCTCAGGCCTATCCCATCCTAATACAATTGAGTTTAAACTGTGCATTACACAAAAGTGCTAAGGCGTCTACTGCAATTCAGACAGCTGAGTTCCCTCCACCGACCTTGCAAATGCCGTAATCCTTCTTTGAGAATTCTCTGAGCTCGCTGCAGTTTAAAGCCTTTTGACTTTGTTTTACCCTTCAGATAGCCCCAAATGGTGCCATTAACCTATGGATCTCCAGTGTCTGGCAGAAATCAGGACCAGCATACTATCCAGCAGTGTCCTGCATGATCTTCTCAATCAACTGATGAGAAGTCAAATAACCAATGCTACTTGCCAGTTCTTTCTCTAGGCAAGGCAAGGCAAGGCAAGTTTATTTGTATAGCACCTTTCAACAACAAGGTAATTCAAAGTGCTTTACATAAAACATTAAAAGCATTGGATAGAAACACATATAAAATGACATTTAGATGTAAAACGATTGTTAGATTATTCAGATAAAATAATTACAAAATTATAAGCAATCGAATAAAATATTTAAAATAGAATAAAACCAGGAATAGAAGTTACAGTGCAGTATAGGTAATTAATAAATTGTATTGTTTACTGAAAGGCAGCGGCAAACAGAAAAGTCTTCAGTCTAGATTTAAAAGAGCTGAGAGTTGCAGAAGACCTGCAGTTTTCTGGGAGTTTGTTCCAGATATGTGGTGCATAAAAACTAAATGCTGCCTCTCCATGTTTAGTTCTGACTCTGGGGACACAGAGCAGACCTGTCCCAGACGATCTGAGAGGTCTGGGTGGTACGTAGCTAAGCAGAAGATCAGAAATGTATTTTGGCCCTAAACCATTCAGTGCTTTGTAAACCAACAGTAGTATTTTGAAATGGTTCTCTAATGGTTCTCCTATCCACGAAGGGATGGCAAATTTAGTCACAAGTGCCAGCAGATCCTTATAAGACTTGATTTGAAGCATATCATCCACTTGTTGCGGGAATTCGAGTTCACTGTCAGCTATCTCATAGTCAGTGTCTCCACGAATAATCCTCAAAACACCCCTCTTCAGAGTGGGAGATATCATAATGCAACCCTGAACCAGGTATTGCTGCCGCTGACCTCTGACTGGAACTACCTGTCTCGGTCGCCAGTGTGACACATTCCCTTTGACCAGCCTCTCAATCAGGATTTCCAGTATTGAGAGCCTACAGATGATATCCTCAATGGATGTTGAGGCAGTACCTTCCTGCCCAATATTGTCTTTTTGGACATTTTGCCGTTCGGGCTTGGCCTACCCTGAACTTGAGTCGCCAAACTGCTCCCAAACTGCTTTTTATTATTATTATTATTATTATTATTTTGATTATTATTATTATTATTATTATTATTATTATTATTATTATTATTATTATTATTATTATTATTATTATTATTATTATTATTATTATTATTATTATTATATATATATATTTTTTTTAAATCTTTTTTTTTTAAACTTTTTACAACACGAACCTGCAAGTCAGGTAACAATGCAACATGACAGTTCGGCCTTTACTGGTTTACCTATCCCCGAGAGGATGGCAAATTATGTTCCAGCGTGCTGGCAACTCTATTTAGCCGAGCTGAAAGAATTTAGCATGTGTTGAGGGAATCCTCAAACTCCCTGCCTCTGAGCAGGAGATATCCGCAAATATCTGAGTTTAACTGCCTCTATCAATGAAATGTACCTTACTTACTCTTGAGGGCAGCCTGATAACCTCAATCATAAATGTTGAGGCACTGCTTACCTGGCCAATATGATCCATTTGGACAGCCAGTTTCAAGTTGGTCTACCCTGAACCAGAGTAGACAAGCTGCTCCTTCTGGAAGCTATCACAGAGGTTGCTGTGCAGGCCACCCTGCCGGCGTCTCTGAGCCCTGTTCCAATAAGCTGCTCCATTTCAGAACTTTCAGCGGTTACTGTGCAGGCCACCCTGCCAGCGTCTCCGAGCCTGGGTCGACCTCCTTATCGGAGCTTCAGCGTAGTTCCTTTTGCAGGCTGTGCCTTTCCACATCTTCGGCCCCACGCTTACCAAACTGCTCCCTTTTGGAGCTTTAAACGGACATTGCTGTGCAGGTCGCTCCTGCCAGTTACTCCGAGCCCGGTTCAACAGGCTGTTCTTTCAGAGCCTTGGTGGAGCTTACTGTGCAGGTCGCGCCTGCCAGGTTGCTCCGAGGCTGGCCGCCTGCCCCCTTCCGGAGCCTCAACGGCGGTAGCTGTACAGGTCGTGCCTGTCAGCCTCTCCAAGCCCGCAGCATCTATTTTCGGAGCCAGGAGCCGTTCCTGCAAACAAAAACAGCTTACCTGCCGGAGCATTTTCAAATGCCTCCGAATCTCGTGCCATGTGACGACATATTGACGCGCATGTGGGCTGGCGGGTTCTTCACGTAGTCTCATCATGAGACTTCGATATAAAATTACAACATTTAAAGGACATTTGGACAGGTACATGGATAAGTCCACAGTGGCTGAACACTTTATCAATGCCCCTCATGTTTTATAAACCTCTATAAGGTCACCCCATCCGAGCCTGGGATTTATTCAACTTCATGCACCTCAAGACCACCAATATCTGTTCTTCAATATGTTTGATATATTTCAGGACATCTCTTTGTTATTTTCCGGAACTTCCTAGCTTTCATAACCTTCTCGACTGTAAACACAAAAGACAAGCATTCATAATTATATTTTTCTTTGGTATGTGTTTTTTTATTGTGTTCAGTTCTAGCCACCTAGTTATAGCATGAATGTCATTGTGTGCAATTCTAGTTGCCTAGCTATAGGAAACATGTAATTAAACTGGAGAGGGTGCAAACAATGATTCACATGGATATTACAAGGACTGGAGGGTTGAGCCGTAAGGAGAGTGAATAGACTGGAACTTTTTTTTCTCGAGTGTAGGTGAATAAGGAGTAAACTTATATAAAAAGATTTTTATTGAATTATCAGGCAGCAGAGTGGCGCAGCGGTAGAGTTGCTGCCTTACAGCACCAGAGATCCGGTCTCGATCCTGGCCATATGTACTGTCTGCATGGAGTTTGTACTTTCTCCCTGTGACCGTGTGGGTTTTCTCCAGTTGCTCCAAAGACATACAGGTTTGTAGTTAATTGGCTTCAGTAATAATTGTAAGTTGTCCCTAATGTGTAGGATTGTGCTAGTGTATGGGGTGATCACGGGCAGACTCGGTGAGCCAAAAAGCCTGTTTCCGCTCTGTATCTCTAAAGTCCAAAGTCTAAATGGGCACAGATAAGGTGAATAGTTACAGTCATTTTCCAAGGAGGCAGGTCTAAAATGAGGTCGCTTAGGTATAAGGTGAGCGGGGAAAGATTTAAGAGGGACCTGAGAGGCAACCTTTTCACACCGAGGTGGTAGGTATATGGATCGAGTTGCTAGAGATCATGAGAGAGGCGGATACAATTACAACGTTTAAAAAACATTTGGCCAAATGCAGGAAAAATATGACTTGGTTGGCATGGACCAGTTGGGCTGAAAGGCCTGTTTCCATGTTGTAAATGTGTGTGTGTGTGTTTGCGTGTGTGCACTTGTATGTGTGTGTTTGTGTGTTTATGTGTCAGTGAGTGTGTCTGTGTATGTACGTATGTATTTGCATGTGTGTGTGAGTGTGTGACTGCGTATGTATGTGTATATGTGTGTGTGTGGGTGAATATGTGTGCGTGTGTGTGTGGGTAAATATGTATATGTGTGCGCGGGTGTGTGTGTATGTGTATGTATATGTGTGTGAGTGTTGCTGCGTATGTATGTATATGTGTTTGTTTGTGTGTGTGTGGTCGATGCTCTCAAGATGTATGCAGAACAAGAAACATTCTTCATTGGTGTCGCTCTATGTATCCGACACATAGAATTTAAAATCAATGCTTTTCACAGTTCCAATTATTAAATATACATTGAATACTTGAAACATTGATTTATGATGAAGCAATTTAGTGCAGAGTAAGAGAGTAATGTATTTACCAGTTGGAGGAAATTTCCAATATTACACAACTTCCACTGAAGGGGGAGTTATGGTGAATAATTAATTTGGTTAAAACAGAATTCAATGTGCAGTAATTTGAAAGTTCGTCTTTGCAGATGCTGCCTGACGCATTATATTTTCTGCATTCTATATGCCCATGCCATAGAGTCAGAATTAAGCCATTTGGCCCATCGAGTCTACTCCGCCATTCAATGGCTGATCTATCTTTCCGTCTCAACCTCACAACATTTGACACCCCTACTAATGAAGAATCTGTCAATCTCTGCTTTACAAACACCCCAAAATACACCAGAATTCCCTGTTTTAAAAACCTCTAATTTTTTAAGTGGAGTGGAGGCAGGTAAACCTCAAAGTGGAGGCAATCTATGCATGATCCCTTGTTTTGGTGCCTCATTTGACTATCAGATTTCTCCTCTCTCCCCTTAGGGTTAGCTGTGGTCCAATCATGTTAAACCTGTCACATTGGAAACTGATGGACCACTCTTCTGATCCTCAGGGAAGAATAAGGATTTAAGTAGAAATATGTCATCGAAGGACATAGCAAACATTACCAAATGCGAAGGTATATAACAATATCCAGACCTTATCCACACTCTGAATAACCTTCAAAAGTAACGTAACATTGTACTGTTGTATTCTCCCCTTTCCCACCAGGCAAGTGGTACAGAAGTGTGAAAATGCACACCTCCAGATTCAGCAAAGGTTTCTTCCCAGCTGTTATCAGGCAACTGAACCATCCTAACAACAACTAGAGAGCAGTCCTCGGACACTTTCTACCTCATTGGGGACCCTCGGACTATCTTTGATCAGACTTTATTGCACGTTATCTTGCACCAAACATTATTCATGTTATTCCCTTTATCTTGTACCTGTACACTGTGGATGGCTCGATTGTAATCATGTATTGTCTCTCGGCGAACTGGTTAGCACACAACAAAAGATACGTGACAATAAACTAAACTAAACTAAACTAAACTAAACTACACTAAACTAAACTAAACTAAACTAAACTACCAAGGGATCCTTTTAGTTTAGTGAGAGATGCAGTGTGGAAACACGCCCTTCGGCCCACTGAGTCCATGTTCCATGTTATCCCACTTTCGCATCCTACACACTAGGAGCGATTTACAGAGGCCAATTAACCTACAAACCCGCACGTCTTTGGGATGTGGCAGGAAACCAAAGCACCCGGAGGAAACACATGCGGTCACAGGGAGAACATACAAACTCCACACAAACAGTACCTGAGGTCAGGATCGAACCCGGGTCACTGGTGCTGTAAGGCATTGTGCCACTTTTATTTATTCCCTGTTATGTCAATATTAACAACTTTATCTGCTGTTTCCTCCTGTTAGTGACAAGACTCAATAACTTTCAAACAGGAAATGGGTTTTTAATCTCACCCACCCATAACTAGAGCACAACACAAAGTGCTAGGGGAACTCCACTGGTCAGGCAGCTTCTGTGGAGGGAATGGACAGATGACGTTTCAGGTCGGGACCTTTCTTCAGACCGATGGAGTAGTGGGATGAAACCTGCAAAAGAGAGGTGGGGGCGGGACAATGCCTGGCAAGTGATACAGATGATTGGGAGGACTTGATTGGCAGATGGATGTAGTAAGTAACAAAGGCCACAGATGAAAAGGAGACAAAAGAGTGTCAGTTAAGCAGAGAAGAGGAGTGAAATACAAAGCCAGAGGGATATAGGTGGAAAGGGACATAGGCAGAAATGTGGGAGGAATGGGTGTGCATTGGGGTGAGGGGTTGCACAGGAAAGCGAGAGGGGGAGAGGAGAAATACTATTAAACTGGGAGAATTCAATGTTCATACCATTGGATTGTAAACTACCCAAGCGGAATATGAGGTGCTGTTCCTCCATGTTGCACGTGGCCTCACTCTGGCAATAGAGGAGGCCCAGGACAGAAAGGTCAGTGTGGGAATTGGAAGAGGTGTTACTATGGTTCGCAATCGGTATATCTTGGTCGTCCGGGAGAACCGGTTGACCGAGAGCAAATGTCTACTGTTGGCCTCGTTGTTGTAAAGTGGGCCACATTGGCAGCAACAAAGACTGCTGGATCTCTCGGTTTCTAAGTGTTTTAACTCCCCTTCCCATTCCCACACTGCCCTTTCTTGGCCTCATCCTTTGCCAGAGTTAAGCCACATGCAAACCAGTCAATGTTTTTTAAAGAAAACAAAAAAACATTTATTTGAAGAGCACATCCAACATTTGTAAATGAATTGGGACTTCATCACTAATAGAAATTACATGAAACACAAAAACCTCGAGCATCACATCCCATCCAATGAAAGGCAGAAATCTCATTCTAAATGATGTCACCCATTGCCAATCATGTTATGCACAGATCTTAGGTGCAACTGGTTTATGTTTATTATTGTTTATTATTGTCACGTGTACCATAGTACAGTGAAAGGCTTTGTTTTGCATGCTATACAATCAGATCAGATACAGTCATAGAGTGATACTGTGTGGGAACAGGCCCTTCAGACCAACTTGCCCACACTGGCCAACATGTCCCAGCTACACTAGTCTCACTTGCCTGTGATTAGTCCATATCCCTCCAGACCTGTCCTACCCATGTACCTGTCTAACTGTTTCTTAAACGATGGCATAGTCCCAGCCTCAATTACCTCCTCTGGCAGCTTGTTCCATACACCCACCACCCTTTGTGTGAGATAACACTACACATGAATACTATCGCCAAACTTAATTACAATAGGCAGAGCAAGGGGAAAGATACAAAGTGCAGAATATAGCAATTCTCAGCATTGTAGTGCATCAGTTCCAGGACAGATTCATTAAACCTAGGGTAGAGGAATCAAGAACGAAAGGACATATGTTTAAGGTGAGAGGGGAAAGATTTAATAGGAACCTGAGGTGCAGAGGGTGGTTGGTATATGGAACAAGTTGCCAGAGGAGATAGTTGGGGCAGGTACAAAAACAGCATTTAAAAAGTATAAAAGTCACAGGGATAACATGCAAACTCAACATTAATGGCACTCGAGGGGAGGATCGAACCCAGGTCTCTGATGCTGTGAGGCAGCAGCTCTACCAGCAGCGCCACTGTGCCGCCCTGAAGCACTTTTCATATTGGCTTCATGGATACATTTTATTGCTCAAATACCATTAATCCAATGTTTGATCTATGTATTTTAGCTCTACCACCAGAAGATGCAATTGTATCAAAGAGATTCTCCAAAAACTTTCAGCTCAAAGAAAGGACAAGATAAAGCTGTATATCAGGCTTTAGATTAGGGCTTGAAGTGGGAATCAATTCAACAACTAAAATACCATTGGCTATTCCAGTTTCAGATATGTATAAGCCACAGAGTATGGGTCCTTTGGTAAGTTGTGGGTGAACTTTCACCACTATCATAATGCATAAATCATGTATAAAGCCATGAGGGGAATAGTTTGGGTCCTTTACCTAGGGTAGGGGACAACAACCAGAGGACATAGTGTTAAGGTCAGAGGGGAAAGATTTAATAGGAACCTGAGGGGCATCTATCTCACACATGGTGGGTATTAGTTTAGTTTAGAGATACAGCATGGAAACAGGCCCTTTGGCCCACTGAGTCCACACCAACCATCAAACACCTGTTCACACTAGTTCGATGTTATCCCACTTTGGCATCCACTCCCTACACACTAGCGACACATTACAGAGGGCCAATTAACCTACAAACCTGCATGTCTTTGGGATGTGGAAGGAAACTGGAGCACATCGATGAAACCCACACAGTCACAGGGAGAAAGTGCGAACTCCGTACAGGCAGCACTCCAGGTCAGGATCGAACCCGGTTCTCTGGTGCTGTGAGGTACCACCTGCATCACTCAGCCTCCTGTCAGCAGTTTGAGATTCCATTAATACTGCTGTTGGCAGGAACAACATCAGCAGCATCGGAGGACTCTTTGGTTATGTTCTTTTTAAAATTATTCTTATTAGTATAATAAATTAACCAGAAGAAGCCTTGGGGTCTAAGTCTATAATTCTCTAGAAGTGGCCGTACAGGTGAATTGAGTGGTGAGGAAGTCAAGTGTCATGCTTGGTTTCACTGGACAACACATACAATATAAGAGCTGGGGCAAAACACGAAGTGCTGGAAGAACTCAGTGGGTCAGGCAGCCTCTGTGGAGTGAATGGACCGACCAGGTTTCAAGTCAGGACCCTTCTTCAGATTTCCCTATGGACAGTATATTATGTTGCTCTACGGACTTTAGTTTGTGCACTATTATAGTTACCTGGTATGGTTAATAATTTATTGTATTTGGATATTTGTATGTTATTGCTGCAGTGGTTGTGCGGCACATTGGTGCAACGCTATCCCCCAGCGCCAGAGACCTGGGCTCAATCCTGACCTCTGGTGCTGTCTTTGAATATTTGCACATTCTCCCTATGACAGTGTGGGTTTCCTCTGGGTGCTCCGGCTTCTACCCACATCCCAAAGACGTGCGGGATTGAAGTTTGATTGACCCTCAGTAAACTTGCATAGGAAGGAACTGCAGATGCTGGTTTACAACAAAGATAGACATAAAATGCTGGATTAGACCAAAGAAGTGTCTGAAGAACCATAAAACATCACATGACTTGCTGAATTACTGCAGCATTTTGTGCCTATCGTTTCTGTAAACTTGCCCCTGGTGTGTAGGGAGTTGATGAGAAAGTGGGATAAGATAGAAATCGTGGACTCGATGAGCTGAAGAGCCTGTTTCCATACTGTATCCTTCAATCAATTGTGTAGGGGTAATACAAATGGGTGTCAGGGGTTATGGGAGAAGGCAGGAGAATGGAGTTAGGAAGGAGATATTGATCAGCCATGATGGAATGATGGAGTAGACGTGATGGGTCGAATGGCGTAATTCTGCTCCTATCACTTATGACCTTATGAAAGGGCATGTGAGAGATTCACCGGCAGAAGTGAAGATTGGAGTCCATCGAATGGAACAAATGAGTACTTAGTCACGGTATCACAGAATATTGTGCATTTCCTCTCATCACATACACACTGGTGCAGACTAAAGATCATTTTAATTCATCCTTATTCAAGTCTTGATCAATGAGGTGTATACACAGCTGGACTAGCAGATGCTTATTGACTAGGTTTCGGTTGTGTGGGATGTTTCATTGGGAATGTTGGCAGCAAATCACGGGTGGGGAAATGTGTTCTCTTCTGTCAAGTTTGTCTTCTTTTTTCAAATGACATTTATAGTCATACAGCATGGAAACAGGCCATTCAGCCCAACTTGCTCCTGCCTACCATTTAAAAAGTGAGTCATTTATCAACTATGATTTTCCATCAACATACACCCTCTTCTGTTTCGAATTAGCGTCTAATTTTAATTTTAATTTAGCAAAATAATAATGAAAAAGTATAAAATCCATTTTATAGTTAAGCCGGCAGGTCTTTGGATTGAGGGAGGAAACCGGAGCTCCCGCAGAAACCCACACAAGAAGAATATACAAACTACATACAGACAGCAACTTCTCCTGTGGTAGCATGGGTTTCCTCCGGGTGCTCTGGTTTCCTCCAACATCTCAAAGACGTGCAAGTTTGTAGGACAATTGACTACTCTGAATTGCACCCGGTGTAAAGTGGGATAACATAGAACTAGTGTGAAAGGGTGATTAATGGACGGATTGGACATGTTGGGCTAAGGGGCCTGTTTTCACGCCGTATCTCTAAACTAAACTAAAACTAAACTGGCAAAGGATAATTGAGTCAATTACTTTTTATACCTATAATATTTATTGATGTGGGTCATCCAAAAATTGACAGGAAAGAAATAGGTCTCTTCTAAAATATAATGTGTATTATGTGCGTTGAAGCATGCAAAAGTTTTGTACCATAATGGATGACTAATTATTACTTAATGGATTACTTTTATAATATTAGTACAGTATATGCCACATTGGGTTTGCACAAAGTGCTTAGATATAAGAGATGAAGGAATGACAAACTTGGAACAGTATAGTACATTAAAGGTTACAATGGTCTTCTGTACCAGATTTGTTCAAAATGCATTATCTATACATGCCCTAAGGATGAGAAATATGGTTAACTCTTTGGTCAGCTTTTTCTTTATATGGAGTGATTACAACGTGAGATAGATTCCTGGGAAACAGACATAATCCTTTGGATTCAATCAGAAGGGAGTTGGGGAGGATTATAGGTTTCCCTGCAAGAAAGAACCTGTTCTCTCCTGTGCTCCGATTACCTTTTATAAATCTTATTATTGTTCACATCACAAACCATATGCTTCTGCTCCCTTAACTGTAGCTTAACAGTGTCATAGAGTCATAGAGTCATGGTGTCATACAGCATAGAAACAGGCTCTTCGGCCCAACTTGCCCACACTGGCCAGCATGTCCTATGTGCACTGGTCCCACCTGCCTGCCTTTGGCCCATATCCCTCTACATTTGTCCTATCCAACTTAAACATCACAATATTCCCTACCTCAACTACCTCCTCTGGCTGCTCGTTCCCTGCACCCACCAATCTGTGTGTGAAAAGTTTAGTTTACTTTATTGTCACAGGTACAGTGAAAAGCTTTTGTTGTGTGCTAACCAGTCAGTAAAAAGACAACACATGGTTACAATTGAGCTATTTACAGTGTATACATACATGGTACATCAGCCGTGATTGAATGGCGGAGAAGACTGGATGGGCCAAGTGGCCTAATTCTACTCCTATCACTTATGACTTTATGACATGATAAGGGAATCCGTAGGAGTAGAAATTTAAAATTGTGGAGCGATTGTAATATGTGATTGTCGATCAGCTTCTGTGGCTAGCACACAAATAGTCTCCTCCTCACCCCTCAGATTCCTATTAAATCTTTCCCACCTCACCTTAAACCTATGCGCTCTGGTTCTCAATTCCCTTACTCTGGGCAAGAGACTCTATACTCCCTATATTCCCTTACTCTAGGCAAGACCTCTACAAGACCTCTATACTCCTCATCCTCCTGCGCTCCAGGGAATAGTATCCCGGCCTGCTCAATCTTTCCCTATAACTCAAACCCTCAAGTAATGGCAACATCCTTGTAAAACTTCTCTGTACCCTTTCCAACGATAATTAACTGTATTTAAAATCAATAATTCCATTGATCAATAGCAAACCCATGCAAGCCTTGGACAGGTAGGAACGGGCTTCTGGGACTTCACTTTATGATCAGAGAGCTATCGTTTCTTGCCAATACCTTCAGGTGAACAGTGAAGAGGTAAAGATAGTTATTATTTTTCCTGCATTGAAGCTCCAGCCATTTTAACTGTGATGGTGGCAAAAAACTGTTGCAATTGTCAAGTGTCAATTTGTATAATTGTCATATGTATCGAAAAAGGAACAATGACATTTTTACTTGCAACTGCAAAACAGGCATGTGAACGCAGCACTCAATAGATAACACAATAAACAAAAAACATTTAATAAATTAACAAAAAGCAATATAGTAGCACAAAGCAAAATCCCAATATCCCTAATGTAACCAAGAGAGTTTGTCATTCATAGATTAAGACCACAGGTTTAAGGTGAAGAAAAAAAGTTTTAATAGGTATCTGATGTGTAACTCGTTCACACAAAGGTGGCAATTGTATGGAACGAGCTCTCAGAGCAGTTAGTTGTGGCAGGAACAATCATGGCGTTTAAGAAACAGCTAGTGTAGATATGTGCCGTACATGGATATAACAGGTTTGGAGGGATATGGGCCAAACGCAGGTAGGTGGAACTACTGTAGTTGGGACATGTTGGCCGGTGTGGGCAAGTTGGGTCGAGAGGCCTGTTTCCATGCTGTAGTATCAATCTATGATACTATGACTCTATTAGTTGGCATTTGTAGTGTTCGAGAGGCTGATAGTTGTTGGGGAGAAGCTGTTCCTGAACATGGTGACGGTTTCCAGGCTCTGTACCTTCTTCCCGATGGCAGGAGTGAAATGATAGTGCGTCCAGGGTGGCGTGGGTCTCTGATGGTGCTGGCTGCTTATTTGAGGCAGCGCCTCTTATAGATCCCTTTGATGGTGGGGTCAGCACTAGTTATGGTGTCCACCACTTTTTGTAATCTCCTTTGTTCTTGGACGTTCGAGTTGCCAAACTAGGCCATGATGCAACAATATTAGTGATAATGTTATATCATGTACAAACTAGCCTTGTGGAATGAAGAAGGGTCCAGACCAAAACGTCACCTGTACATTCTCTCCACATATGCTGCTGAGTTCCTCCAGCGCTTTGTGTTAATAGACAATAGACAATAGACAATAGGTGCATGAGTAGGCCATTCGGCCCTTCGAGCTAGCACCGCCATTCAATATGATCATGGCTGATTATCCCCTATCAGTTCCCCGTTCCTGCCTTCTCCCCATATCCCCTGACTCCGTTATCTTTAAGAGCCTATCTAGCTCTCTCTTAAAAGTATCCAGAGAACCGGCCTCCACCGCCCTCCGAGGCTGGGAATTCCACAGACACAATTCTTTGTGTGAAAGTGTTTCCTCATCTCCTTTCTAAATAGAAACATAGAAAATAGAAAATTGGTGCAGGAGGAGGCCATTCGGCCCTTCGAGCCGAAGACATTTACCTCTTACTCTTAAACTGTGGGCCCTGGTTCTGGACTCCCCCAACATTGGGAACATGTTTCCTGCCTCGAGCGTGTCCAAACCCTTTATAATCTTATATGTTTCAATAAGATCCCCTCCCATCCTAAATTCTAGAGTATATATGTTGCGCTCACAGTGTAAGTTATTGGGTGCAGGGTGGAGAAAAATGTCTTCACTTGGAGAATGGTCAGCCTCTGGACTTCTCCACCACAGATGGTGATGGACACCAAGTCATTGAATTGACTGAAGCAGGAAGTAGATACAAATGGCACGAAGGGGAGAGTGGGAATCAGCTATTGAGTGGGAGGATCGGCAGTGATAGAACTTTCAAGAGAGAGCTAGATAGGGCTCTTAAAGATAGCAGAGTCAGGGGATATGGGGGGAAGGCAGGAACGGGTTACTGATTGTGGATGAGCAGCCATGATCGCATTGAATGGCGGTGCTGGCTCGAAGGGCCGAATGGCCTACTCCTACGTCTATTGTCTATTGTCTATTATCTAATCAAAATGCAGAGCAAACATAACATGCCGAATAGCCGACTTCAACACCTATTCTTCAAAGCACTAAAACAAATTTGGAGAAAATACATTTGCAGCCACATTGATCACTTCTTGTCAGCCCAATTTCTCAAATGCTTTCTCGATCTTGAAACCAGTGAAATACAAAGCAAGTCAATTGTCCTTAAACCCTTAGATTGATTGAGATTAATAAATTTAGCTCAATTTATGGGTCATATTACACTGAGCTGTCTATTTACTTGATAGGGTTTCAGAGAGTTTCAAATTGCTACAGATGAGTTATCTTCAACATCAAGTTTTTAGTTCAGTTTAAAGATACAGCAAGGAAAGATACTATTCGGCCCATTGAGTCCACGGCGACCATCGATCACTCGTTCACACTGGTTCCGTTATCCCACTTTTGCATCCACTCCCTAGACACACGAGGGGCAATTTACAGAGGGCCAATTAACCTACGAACCCTACTTCTTTGGGATTTGGGAGGAAACCAGAGCACCCGGAGGAAGCCCACCCTGTCTCAGGGAGAAAGTGTAAACTCCACCAACACCACGACCCATGACCACCGTAAACGCTCCATCCGTCGCCTCCAGCAGCCACCTCTCCACTTCGGAGCGGCGAGGTCACCATGTCCCGCTTCCCGTGACGATCACGGAACTTTACGGCACTGTTTAAGGACGTGGGTGGAGAATTCACGGACCGTTCACAGTCGCCGACTTTCCCCTTAACCTTCCACCACCAACATCTCAAATTCCTAGTGGATGCACTAGCTAATTTCACATAGCAAGATTTCACAAAAACTGTTTTAATATCAAGATAATCTGCCTGTGGAGCAAACTGCAGGAAGAACTCAGGGAGTCAAACAGCATCTATGGAGGTCAAAAAGTGGTCAACATTTCATGATCTCGATCACCCCTTGACCTCCACTGATGCTGCCTTGACCCTCTGAGATTCCAGCAATTTGCTCCATTATTGGATTCTCTGGCTATAAACACACTTTGGTTTTGTAGGTGCTTGCTGTGTGAAATTATTCAGCGGTCCGGAAATTTAAGAAGGAAATAAATACAAAATGCACTGAGGGTTGCAGGGGGAGAGAGGAAATATGCTATTGAGATGAAGGATCACATGTGATTGAATCAAAATATAGAGCAAGCTTAAACAGCTGTAACTTGTTTTTTTTCCGGATTACAGCATCCGGAGTCCCTTGTGTCTCCAATCTGTTTGGTTATATTTAACTATCGGATTATTTGGATGGCTTCACACTTGTGTAGAGTACAGGAGGTGAGGCCGGCTTGAAGTGTGTTTGAATTGTCACATGGAAATAGGTCCTTCGGCCCAACTAGCCAATGCTGACCAAGATGCCCCATCTACACTAGTCCCATTTGCCTGCATTTGGCCCAATTCCCAAGAGTGATAGTGTCATATAGCATGGAAAAAGGCCCTTCAGCCTATCTTGACCATAATGACCAACATGCCCCATCTACACTACTCCCACCTGCCTACGTTTGGCCCAAATTCCCTCTAAACCTATCCTATCCATGTACCTGTCCAAAAGTCTTAAACATTGCAATATTACCTGCCTCAACTACCTCCTCCTGAAGCCTGTTACATATACCCAACACACTCTGAATGGAAAAATTGTTCCTTAAAGCTGAGTCTCACATTGCGAGTTGACACAAGAGATACCCCGAGTGAAAGACTCGTGGTTGTGTACGAGATTGCAAGTGTATGATCAAGAGTTTAACCGAGTTCCCACGGGTATGACAAGTTTGCCGTTTACTTGTCATTTCTGCGATGTTCCAAGTTCGTCTCCCGAGTTACTCTTGAGCTAATCTTGATTGAACGTTTGTTTTAATAAGCAACAGTGTTATGTTTTTTAATAAGCAACAGTGTTAAAGAAGACCTCTCCATCCTGTGGCTTTGTTTTAAAGATAGAATTCAGCGCGGCCGCATCTATTGATGTGACCTACAAAGGGAAAATGCGCACCATCCAGTGCCAGAGCAGTTATACTTATGATTTGTTTGAAACACACAGGTTTGATATGTTTTAATTGAATTTACTGCCATGTCTACACACTGCGGGGAGACGGGAGATTAAATCTTTGAATGTGGACGGATGTGCACATCAGATTGTTGTGAGACGGAGCTCAGGGTTCACCTCCTGAGCTGCTTTGGTGCCCAGGCGTGAGTTGAGGTGGAGAGAGGTGGGGTGGGGCGTCATTAATCTGTCTGGGGTGACATGGCTCTTGGTTTGGGCTGGGATCATTCTCTGCGGGATGATCTTAGTGCGGGAGACAAGTGTAGGAGAGGTGTACTGAGTCTGTGGGAAGACACTTTGGAAGTGAATACCCGCCAGTCACAAAAGTTGCTGTGTCTCCCTGTCCCTGGGATAGCAGGGGACGACCAAACGGCACAATACCCCCCTCCCCCTCCACGCCAACACGAAGGGCAACGATCCCAAGGCTTTAGCGACAGCGGGCAGGCGACAATCACCTGCCATAACGCGAGAGAGATCATGCACTGTTGTAGGTCTCCTTTGCACATCGGTGTTTCTGTCTTTCTCCACTCATTGTTGGCCCTATCTGTCACCACCCCCACCTACACCCCCCAGCTCCCCGCCCATTGCACCGGCGCGGGGGCTTTGCACTGTCTTCACGTCGGCGATGCCAGCAGGTCAATGCCAGTCGCCCGGGGCAGTCGCTCCCTTCAGTTTCCCAGGGGGTCGGGACAGGACTGGAGTTGGGAGGGAAAGGTGGGGGAGGGGGGGGGGGGATGGGTGGGTTAGGTGAGCAGGAGAGTGGGGTTGTTTTAATCAAATTTTAATTGATTTTTTGCAAGAGTTGACAAGTTTCACGAGTACCTGCCGTTAGCGCCACGAGTCTCTAAGTTGTGTCCACGAGTTCCGTACTTTAATCGTACGTTATTACCATGAGTTTTAACTCGGGGTACCTCTTGTGTCAACTCGCAACGTGAGACTCAGCTATTAGGTTTCTATTAAATCTTTCGCTGCTCACCTTAAACTTACGTCCTCTGGTTCTTGATTCCCAGCCCGAGAGAATTAAAACCAATCTGTGCATTTACCATATCTATTTCCCTCTTGATTTCATTGAATTGAATTGCATTGAATTGAATTTATTTGTCATTCAGACCTTTCGGTCTGAACGAAATGTTGTTTCCCTGCAGTCATACATATAATAAAAAATGACAAAAACACGCAATCAACACAAATTTAACGTCCACCACAGTGAGTTCACCAAACACCTCCTCACTGTGATGGAAGGCAAAATGTTAAAGTCTCTGTCTCTTCCCTCTTTGTTCTCCCTCTGCGTCGAGGCGATCCAGGCCCCAGATGTCGTGACCCCACCGGGTGATGGTAAGTCCCGCAGCTCAACCGTGCTCCGCGAACGGGCTGGTTCAAACTCCGCGGGTGGTTGCTGCCACAGCTCCGAGGCCGAGTCGGGTCGCCGCTGCCGCCGCCACGGTTCTGGGGCCGAGTTGGGTCTCCGCTGTCGCTGCCGCTGCCACAGCTCCGGGGCCGAGTCGGGTCGCCGCTGCCGCCGCCACGGTTCCGGGGCCGAGTCGGGTCTCCGCAGCCGCTGCTGCCGCCGGAGCATCGCCACAGCTCCGGGGCCGAGTCGGGTCGCCACTGCTGCTGCTGCTGCCGCCGCCACAGCTCCGGGGCCGAGTCGGGTCTCCGCAGCCGCTGCTGCCGCCGGAGCATCGCCACAGCTCCGAGGCCGAGTCGGGTCGCCACTGCTGCTGCTGCTGCCGCCGCCACAGCTCCGAGGCCGCCAGCTCCGCCATTAGGCCTCAGCGCAGACGGAGACGGGGACGGGGAATACGACAGAAAAAAGTCGCGTCCCCCGAAGGAAGAGACCAAAACATGTTTCTCCCACCCCACCCACACACATACACAACTTAATAAAACAAAATGAACTAAAACATGACAAAGGAACAAAAAGAAAGAAAAAAAACAGACGGACTGCAGGTGGGCTGTAGCTGTTAAGCCAGTGCCACCATCTTGAAAAAAGATACCCCTATAAGGTCACTCATCAGCCTCCTGCACGTCAAGAAAAAAAGTCCTAGATTGCCCAAGTCTGGGCAACATCGTTGTAAATCTTCTCTGCCCTCTTTCCAGCTCAATGGCATATCTAAGACATGAAGAGTTGCAGCAAGGACAATTTGATAATTGTGGAACACACATTGATCAGCTCATGGTACCTTTTGCAGTTGCCTAAGGGGTGCTCGATTCCCATCACCTCCAATATCGGACAAGACAAATAAGACTATCGGAAATATGTTTCCAAATGATACAACGATAATCAGAGAACAACACCAGGGAGTTATTGCACCTTCAAGCCTATGGTAAATTTTGGGTTGGGCCCCTTCTTCAGTGAAGAAAGGTCCTGACCCAAAACATCCCTTTCCATATTCTCCAAAGATGCTGCCTGACCTGCTGAACGGTTTGTGTCTTTTTTATTGTAAACTAGCATCTGCAGTTCCTATAATCTTCTGTTAAACATTCAATGGCCAGGTCTGTCACCAAGAGACTGGTGTAGTCAACATTGGGAGGAAGAGGACCTCAACAATCTAAATGGGTAGATGCAGACCATGGAAGTTGTTTAGGAAAGAACTACATATGCTGGTTTAAATCAAAGGTAGACACAAAATGCTGGAGTAACTCAGCAGGCCAGGCAGCATCTCTGGAGAGAAAGAATGGGTGATGTTTTGGGTCAAAACCCATCTTCAGACTAATATTTTGATTTGGTGGGACATGAACAAGCAGAAACAATGGGTCTGCCAGTACAGTTCTGTTTGTAGATTTTGGGGAGAAGATAAAATCGAGCCATGCAGGGCAGGGGAATGATAAGGTTGGAGGCTTTAGAAGGCACAGAGTCGGAAGTAATAAAATCAGAAATGGTGTGTGATATTAATGTCTTATGCTTGTCTCTGGGGTCATGGTCCAAGGATAAATAGGAGGAGGTGTCTGAGAGTTGTTGCCTGGCCTCAGTCCGGTAGAGGTCAGCGCGCCAGACTACCACGGCGCTTCCCTTGATGATGCGTTTGATTATCAAGTCGGGGTTGCTGCAGAATGAGCGGAGGGCTGTACGTTCGGGGGGGAGAGGTTAGAGTAAGTAAGGGGAGTGGAAAATTTGAGGCGATTGATGTCCTGCCGGCAGTTGGAAATAATAAGGTCTAAGGAAAGTAGAGGGCCATCCGGGGGAGTCCAAGAGGAGGGGGTCCATTGGAGACGAGAAAAGGGGTCATCACTGGATGGGGAGGACTTCTTCCCATAGAAAAGGGTAAGGAGGCGGAGGCGACGGATAGGTTTGTAGGTTAATTAGTTTCCATAAATTGTAAATTGCCCCTAGTGTGTAGGATGGTGCTAGTGCACGTGGTGACCGCTGGTTGCTGCGGACTCGATGGGTCGAAGGGCCCAGTTCCACGTTGCCTCTAAATTCTAAAGCCTGAAAGTGTGGTTGGTAAATGGAACAAGCTGCCAGAGGTGTTAGTTGAGTTAGGTACTATAATAACATTTAAAAGACACTTGGATATGTACATGGTTAGGAAAGGTTCAGAGGGGTATGGGCCAAACGCGGGCAGGTGGAACAAGCTAAGTTGAGGCACTTTGGTCAGAATTAATGAGTTGGGCTGAAGGGCTTGTTTTCATGTTGGATGAGTCCATGACTCTATGTGAATTGAGTTGATGGTTTGTAGTAGTTTTAAATTCAGTCAGGATGAGTAACTGTGAGGCTTGTAAGCATCAGAGGGTTGAAAAGCATTTGGATGTGATCACTGCTCAATCACTAAACGCCTTCTGGCCAAAGCTAGCCCATCACCTACAAAGGAAATCAAATATCAGTGGATCTTCCAGCATTCACGACAGAACAAACTATTCTAACTGAATATAGATCGCCGCTGAGGATGTAACAGAAAACAAAAACTGTAAACAATTCCAGACATCAATACTGCAACAGAACATTGAGGCTTTGAAGAAAGAAGCAGATTTATATAACAATTTTCCTAACCTCAGCAGCCCCTAAAGTGATTTACAAACGAATGAAATGCTACAAAGGCAGAAACAAATTCCATTTATAGAAATCTATTAAGGTTGCAAAATATTCCAGGATGCATCGCAGGAGTGTTATTGAGCTGAAACATTGACGGCAGGCCTCCAAATGCTTTTACGTAGATGCCTGAAGGCTGATTGAAGTGGTGGGTTGAGGAATGTTTTAATTGAGGAGGGTGTTTAGTTTCAGTTTAGTCTATTATTGTCACCTGTGCTGAAGTATAGTGAAAAACTTTTTTGTTACGTGGTATACAAACAGCGGAGTGAGTTCACTTAGACACCAGTGTCTTTTAAATGCTTTTATAGTGCCGCCCCTTGTCCCTTTTGTCTTTGGGGATTTCTCTAACCAATGCTACTGTGGGATGTTTATGTTTATGTTTGGGATGATTAGGGTTTCTAGGTTTCAATGCCTGGCTGTGTGCAAGATCAGCCATGTCTGCAGGGGAGATCAAGTGTTACTCTTCTACTCTGCATAGGAAATAAAGAAAGCAGTAGGTGATTTGGCCTATTTAACCCATTCTGGGACTCAATAAGATCTTATTTTCTGTTTTTGTATCTCTGGACTTTGTTCCAACTAACTACCTAACAAAACTTCCTCACCTACATCCACAAATACCTGCCACACCTTGTCCTGCCTCTCCCTTCTTCTAGTCTTCCTCTACCCCCCCACCACCACCACCACACCGGCCCCCCTTGCAATCAGTCTGAAGAAGAGTATCGACCAAAAAGTCGCCCATCCATTCTCTCCAGGGATGCTGCCTGACCTGCTAAGTTACTCCAGGGCTTTGTGTCCGTGTGTGCATTTCGTTGTCTCTGTACTGTACACTGCACAACGTTGAATCTGAATCTGAATCTGAATTAACCAGCATTTGCAGTTTCTTGTTTCCACTCTAAGATCTTGCATTTTCTTGTCTTATCTTCCGATTCCTAAAAATAAACTTGGTCTTGACTGCACGGAATGAATAAGCACCCTAACCTGCTTGAGCAAGCAAACACCGAAGATTTACAGCTCTCTGAATGAAGGCTTTTCCTTATCACCTTTCTTAATGGCATGCCATTAACCTCGATCTTGCTATTAATTCTATGCTCTCCAGATAACAGAAACGTTTTTGCAACATCTAACCTATCAAGCCCTCTCACATACTCTCTTCTCTCCACTCCTGCCAGTCACAAGACAGGCACAAGAGAGAAACATTTGAAAACACACGCTCTCCCCAACTAGAGAATACTCCTAACCTCCCATCCACCGCATTGGAGACCTTTGAATGATCATTAATCAGACATTATCAGACTTTATCTTGCTAAAATGTTATTTCCTTTATCCTGTATCTGTATACTGATTGAATTGAATTGATTTTATTAGGGACAGTGCATATTAATAAACATTTGCATGTAATATGCAAGATTGTAGCCAGTAGCTAATTTCCATCTTTAGTCCCAAACAAGGTAAACACATCCCAAACAAGGTAAAAACAAAAGACAAAAACAAAACAAAACAAACAATATGGTTTAGCCTGCAGTCATAACATAGAATAAATAACAAACATCATGAGCCCCAGGCCTGCCAGGAATTCCAGAACAGACAGGATGTTCATTGATCTGTAGGTTATGTTGTTTCTGTGACAATATATCTCCCATTTCCTGATGTATACCAGATACTGTTTTTTGGTGGACTGTCTGTGGGCCGCTGAAATAATGTTCACTGTTCGGTCCGTCAGTCCCAGTTGCAGTAGAGGTACTTTTAGACTCTACAAATTAATAAGTTCATATAGTTATGACATGGGTGGCTTTCCCTTGTTACGGGATGAACCAATAAATCTGGTCTATTCAGGATGGTGATGCATGGTTCTAATACCATGTCGAGTATCACAGGGAACCATGGTTGAGTAGGCCAATCGGGTACTACCAAAATACCAGACGCAGAGTCTTGCTGTATTTTCCTTAATACCCGACTGATGAGGCAGAAAGGAGGGAATGCATAAATAAACAATTTCCCCCAATGCAGCGAAAATGCATCTGCCGCCGCTGCCCCATGGTCTGGTCCCCATGAAACATAGTTTGATATCTGGTGATTAAGTCTGGATGCGAATAGATCGATATTTGGTGTTCCATACCGTGCTGTAATATCAGCAAATACTTTTTTATCCAACATCCATTCGGTGTTTTCATTAAATTTGCGTGACCTGGTGTCTGCCACTGAATTTAGTTTACCTGGTAGGTAAGTAGCTGATATCCAAATATTTCTCTGGATACACCATTGCCAAATTGTATTGGCCAGATTGTCACATGATGTCGATTTGTTTCCACCCATGTGGTTGATATATGCTACCACGGTGGTATTGTCAATCTGTAGTCTAACATGCTGGTGATATAACCCAGAACAATATGACTTTAGGCCATGAAATGCACCCAACATTTCCAGGTAGTTTATGCCCAGTGTTTGTAATAATGACGCCTCCTGTGCATTCCATCTACCTCCACAGCTGGAGATGGAATTGGTAGCACCCCAACCAAGTGCACTGGCATCAGTTTATAGCACCATAGAAAGGTTGCTGATAATGATTGGATTGGAACAATGCCAAATGTTATCTTTCCACCATTTTAGTTCCATTATAGCTTCGATTGGTAGCTTCATTGGTCTGTCAAAATGACCAGCATTAATTTTGAGTGCTCGTATTTTTGCCCTCTGTAAATTTTGGTAATGTAAAGGTCCGAATTGTGTGGCTGGAAAAGCAGCCACCATTTTGCCAATTACTCTTGCTACCAATCTGATGGACGGCTTACTGATGTCAATGAGGTTATTGCAAGCCTCTATTAAGACTATAGCCTTTTCCTTTGGCAAAGTCACCGACATGTGAACTGAGTCAATGGTGAACCCCAAATAATCCATTGTGGTGGAAGGCGTTAATTTAGATTTAACTGGATGGATGATGAACCCGTTTTTCAAATAATTGTTTTGTTGGCTGTTACAGTTTATTTGGCCAATTCCAAAGTTTTGCCCACAATAAGTATGTCATCTAGATATGCCATGACCATGTGTTTTTGTTTCCGCATAAACGCTAGGGCTGTTTTCCAAATTTTAGTGAACAGCCTGGGCGCTGATGTTAACCCATTTGGTAGCGCTCTATACTGCCAGTGCTGTCCCATCCAGTTGAATTTTAAATAACATCTGTGATCACCTCGTATAGGCACTGAATAGTAAGCATCTTTTAAATCGATGCTAGCCATGAAGTAACCTTTGGAAATCAATTGTTTAGCAGTAACAAAGGTTTCCATTTTGAAATGAATATATTGTACAAATGTATTCAAATTGGTCAAATCTATGATGATGCGACAACCACCATCTTTTTTGTTTTTTGTAAAGATATTAGACACAAATTCCATTGATTCGTGTTGGGTTTTTTCAATTACCCCTTTTGCGTAAAGCCGCTCCAGTTCAGCATGTGGTTCTGATTTTTCTTTATGAACTGGAGGGCTATATTTGTGTATAAATTCTATGATATATCCCTGGATACTGCTTAAAATATAAGTGTCTGTAGTTAACATACTCCATGCATCCTGAAAGAAGTGTAATCTCCCACCAACCTCCATGCTCCCTGCAATTTGTAGGGAACCAGACCCACCATGGTTACCAGTGGCAGGTTTACTTATTTTTGTAAATCCTTTGTGGAGGTTGAGGCGCCGGTGTCTGGGTTTGTGGTTGGGTTGGTGTTGGGGGTTTGCGCATCTTCCACGAAGGCCGGTCTGGGCCATGGCCTAAAAAAGACCGATGTTCGGTGTACCTGGCCTTCGAGCTTTCACCAGTTTGTCTTGTTCTACTGGTGGGTGCGTAAGGGTGCTGTCTATGGCCGTAGTGGGTTTTTGATGATGTCGCTTTTATGAGCCCCAGGGTTTTTGCCTCCTCATTGAGCTCCTTGACCTGCTTGGATAGGTTTCCTCCAAATAGTAAAATTGGTGGTTTTGTGTTTCCAAGTTTGCACAGACCTGCGAATTTCGGGTTTAAAGCAGGTCGGATGGCACTCTTTCTGATGCTGTTTATTTCGTATTGTGTATTACAGAGCAGTGCCAGTGCATCCTGTTGATCCTGCGACATCTCCTTCTCATCTACTGTGCGGGCGAAAGCTGTTATTCCCGCTGTTAGAGGCTTTAGTACTTTTTGGAGTTTGACATCCAGGCCTCTAACTCCTGCTCCGACGTGTTTCCATATGCAATTATTTACGATAGGAACATTCAAGGATATACAGTTTCCTGGTGCCAAGTGTCTTGCCGTGGTGTCCATCACAGCCTGTTCCTGTAGCTGGTTAAAGGACATATAATCTATACTGGCAGCTAGTTTTTGTTCCAGGTTTCGGCCAGTCTGGTCTGGCTGTATGAAGTTGGACACCATGTCCAGTAGATTTTCATCTTCCTGCACCCCTTGCACACTTGATTTCTGTTCTGCAAACCCCTCTTCAGGATCAGCCCTGAATTGACCCCCAGTACTCCCCTCTGACGAGAGAGATGCACTGTGCAGCCCTACAAGAGGTGCTGCTGTGGGTGTGATAAATTGCCCACGGTGACTGGACTCCATTTCTTGGAGCCTGTCACGTTGGAGCATTGCTCCATAAGCCGCTCCATCTGGCTCCAGCGCTCACGGTCGCTGGCCGCTCGCGGCTGCTCAAAGTCGGACTCGTCCGAGTCAACGACTTTGTTGACTTTTTGTTTTGCCTTACTGCCCGGCCGCGGTGTAGATCTGGCCGGTGCGGGGGTGAAGCCGGGCACAGCTGTTCCCATTATGGGTGATTCATGTGCCGCTGGCCGCTGCTGGCTGCCCGCAACTCCGCGGTCTTCCCCCGCCAGCTTTGTCGCAGCCCTCGTCATTTTCTTGGACTTGTCCATTGACTCCCCACCTGTAAAACAGTATGGGAACAACAAAAAAGACCGCAGTGTATCTCTTACCTGCAGGTTCCGGCTTTTAAACTTGCCGCTGCGGGGGAACGTCGTTCCACCTCGCCTGACTGTTTCGCAATGCGTGTAGCGATATGACACGCATGCGTCCTGGCGGGGTTCCTCACGTAGTCACTTACGTGACTCCGAAGTAAAAAAAAGCTTTTCACTGTATCTTGGTATACATTACAATAATAAACTGATTCTTGTACATGACCATCATTCCTAAACATATTTATCAATGTTATATTCCATTGGTTCATAGCTTCAAGTCTAAATGATTCTATAATTCTATGACTCTATCTGTTGATGGAATGGACAGACAACGTTTTGGGGCAGGACCCTTCTTGAGATTGATTGTAGTAAGGGGAGAAAGCTGGAAAAGAGAGCTGGTGACGGGACAAATCCTGGCAAGTGATAGGTGACGGGTGGAGTAAGTGACAAAGGTTAGTTGTGAAAACGAGACAAAAGAGTGTCAGATAAGGAAAGAAGAGGAGAAGTGAAATGTGAAGCTAGAGCGAAGGGATATGAATGGAAGGGGACAGGGGGGAAGGGAAAGGGGGTTAAACGTTGGGAAAGACATAGGGGAAAAGAGCAGGGTGTCTGGAATGTAGGGAGAAATGGGTATGCACCATGGTTGGGGAGGAAATAGAGAAGAGAAGGGGGTTGATGGGGTATCCTTTCAAATTGGAGACATCAAATGTTCATTCTATGGAAAAAGAAACTGCAGATGATGGTTTATACCAAAGATAGAAGCAAAGTGCTGGAGTAACTCAGCAGGTCAGGCAACATCTCTGGAGAAAAGGGATGGGTGATGTTTCAGTTTGGTACCCTTCTTCAGCCTGAAAGTAGAGGGAAGGGAGCTAAAGGTAGGAAGAGGCCAGAACAAATCAGGGCTGGCTGGCTGTGGAAGAAATTATAACAAATGGAATCAAGGATGTGAACAGTAGAACTAGTAGGATGACTAGGGCGGGGGAGGAAGGGAGAGAGGGATGCAGATGTTACTTAAAATTAGAGAAATAAATGTTCAACTCTCCTCTAGTTCCCTCCCCTCTAGTTTCTGTCTGAAGAAGGGTTCTGACCCAAAACGTCATCCATTATTTTTGCTCCAGAGATGCTGCCTGACCCACTGAGTTGCTCCAGCATTTTGTATCTATCCTTAGTATAAACCAGCATCAGCAGCTCCTTGTTTATACAATAAATTATCAGTTATTCTATATAAACCAGACCATGATTCAGACCAGTATCAGTCTGAAGAAGGGTCCTGATCTGAAATGTCATCTAACCATTGTTCTCCAGAGATGTTGCCTGACCCGCAGAGTTATTTGCGCACCTTGTGTTTATCTTCAATGTTCATGCTGTTGAGTTGAAACATTCTTAACTGTTCATTAAACTGAACTATTGTCACAGACGTTTGATTTCAGCAGCCAGTATTTTGCTATTTGTCTTGGGATGGTGCAGCAAGAGAAACAGGCTTTCAAAAACTGGCAAGCAAGTACCTCCTGGTCATTGAATCAAGATGATTAAACTAGAAAGAAAAAGCAGTCAAAAAAGTTCTACCATGATATGTAGTTGCTTAGAAAAACAATCTCCAGTCAGATTGCCTGAAGCCAGAAACATTGCGTTGACGAGAGATTTATACATATGTAGCGGAGAGACCTAGAGCCTTCTATTCACTTGTTAATGCTGCTTTTGTTTGTTTTTTCCACTGGACTGTAACTCCACAGTCACTTAGAGAGCAATACCCCGCTGTGACTGGCTGATCTGTGAGACCTATGATATCACAGATGCAAGACGCAGCGAATGCTTGACAGCAGAAGACATCAGAGGAGGTCCACGTCACAAGAGGTGTTAGGGAACCTCATGACCTGGTGTCAAAATCACAACTTTTCTCTGAAGAAGGGTCCCGACCTGAATCGTTCACCATTACTTTTCTCCAGAGATACTGCCTGACCCACAGAGCTAATCCAGCATTTTGTGTCTATCTTTGGTATAAACCAGCATCAGCACAGTTCCTTCCTACACAACCTTTCTCTCAATGTCAGCAAGACAAAGGAGGTAATGATCAACTTCAGGAAGTGAAGCAGTACACATACCCCCGGTATACATTGACAGCGTTGAAGTAGAGAAGATTGAAAGCTTCAGATTCTGAGCAGTAAATATCAGCAGCAACTTGTCCTGGGCCACCCATGTCAAAGCAATTGCCAAGAAAGCACACCAACACGTCTACTTCCTTAGAAGGCTTACGAATTTCGGCACGTCCTCAAGAACTCTCACCAATGTGTACAGATGCTCCGCAGAAAGCATTATATCCGGATGCGTCACAGCATGGTTTGGGAACAGGACCATCCAAGACCACAAGAAATTGCGGAGAATTGTGGATGCAGCCCAGACCACCACATAAACCATTCCTGTCTTCTATTGACTCAATTTACTGTCTCAGCAAGGCCACCAGCATAATCAAGGATGAATCTCACCTCGGTCACTCCTTCTTTTCCCCTCCCCCAAGAGGTACAGAAATGTGAAAACACACACCTCCATATTTAGGGACAGTTTCTTCCCAGCTGTAACTGAAGCAGTCTATCAAAAATTAGAGAGTCGTGCTGAGCTCCATATACCTAATTGGAGACCCTCGAACTATCTTTAATCGGAATTTACGGGACTTTATCTTGCACTAAATGTTATTCCCTTTATCAGATATCTGTACACTGTGGACGGCTCAATTGTAATCATGTATTGTCTTTATAATGACTGGTTAGCACTAACAAAAGCTTTTCACTGTAACTTGGTACACGTAACAATAAACTAAATAGGATTACTGTGGGTATCTGCTACTGAGGTTGGTGGTATCTCATCTTTTGTAAAAGTCCAGCAATACAGATTCAATCATTTCAGAATGTAGAAACAAGGAACTGCAGATTCTGGTTAATACACAAAAGGACACAAAGGGCTGGAGTAACTCAACTGGTCAAGAAGCAACCAGAGCACACTCCTTCGTATCTTGTACAAAACTCCATAAATTTTGGAAAGAAATCTTTGAAATCTTCTCAAAACTATTTGAAATAAAATTGGACCCTAACACAGAATTGATTATTTTCGGAACAATGGAAGCCTGCTCTGAGCTAACTTCATTCCAAAATTGTTTCCTTAACTACGGCAAAAAAACTTATACTCAAATTTTGGAAAAATGCACCGACCCCAACGCTGAAAATGTGGATCACAAACATGTCTGAAATGTTACATCTCGAAGATATGAGATTCGTTCTAGCAGGAAAATCAGAACAATTCTTAAAGATATGGTCTCCTTTCATCGATTTATTACGTATAATATGGTGCAACATAACTCAGGTAATTAACCATTTCAGAACTAGGTGTGGGGTGTGGAAAGATATGAAGTAGGTATATCCCTTTTCTTTTCTGTTCTGTTTCTTCTTTTCCCTTTTCTCTTCCTTTTTTCTCTCTTTTTTTTGTTTGATTTAAAAAATATATATATATATTTTTTTTGCTTTTCATTTCTGGGCTTATCTTTTTTTCTACATTTCTATGGGCTCTTTCTCTCTATCTATCTATCCACAAACTACAAATTGTTAACTTCCGGGGCCTACACATCACTACCTTCCTTAATCTATTCTTCTTTCTTCTTTTCTTGCGGCTATTATTTTTATACTGTTAAATTTAAAACAAGAAGTTGTACACAAAATGTATTATGTTATAAACCATGGTTTATACGACTGTACGTTACTTCTAATAAAAATTAAAATTAAAAATAAATAAATAAATAAAGCTGGTCAGGCAGCATCTCTGGAGAACATGGAGTGACGTTTCACATCGGGATACTTCTCAAATTGAAACGTCACCTATCCTAGTTCTCCAGAGATACTGCCTGACCTGCTGAGTTACTCCAGTGCGTTGTATCCTTTCAATCGTTTTATTTAGTTTAGCTACGTTTGGTTCAATTTACAGCATGGAAACAGGACCATCAGCCCACCGAATCCACGCAGATCAGCGATCACCCATTCACATTAGCTCTATGTTAGCCTACTTTATCATCCACTCCCTGTACATGAGGGGTAATCTACAGTACTTGGGGTTTGCACATTCTATCTGTGACCTGGTGCTCTAGTTTCCTCCCACATCCCAAAGACGAGTGAGTTTGTAGGTTGATTGGATTCTATAAATTACCCCTATTGTGTACGGTGTGAATGCAAACAGTGGGATAATATAGAACTAATGTGAATGGATGATCGACAGTCAGTGTGGAATCGGTGGGCTGAGGGGCCAGTTTCCATGCTGTATCTTTCAATCAATTCAAAATAAATGCAAGATGGAAGTAATGTTCTAATTGTTTCTGCCAAATATCTCAAGAGGTAGGTAATTATTTCACTTTCAATCAAATCTGATCACCATTATTGTCGTTATGAAGATTTCCAGTTACTCAGTCTAAGTCAAAGAGTTACACAGCGCAGAAACAGGCCCTTTGTCCATACTGACCATCACCCACCCATTGACATAAATCCCTTTTTATTCCCCCCATACGAACAACAACGACCCAAGGCTACCACTACACACCAGATGAAACTTACAGTTGCTGATTAATCAACATATCTGCATATCTAAGGGGTTTTGGAGGAAACTGGACCATCCGAGGGGAAATCCAGGAATAAGTTCAAACTCCACTCCCCAGGTCAGGATTGAACCTGTGTCACTGGAGTTATGAGGCAGCAACTCCACCAGCTGTGCTATTTAGTTTAGTTTGGAAATACAGTGTAGAAACAGGCCCATTCGGCCCACCGAGTCCACGCTGACCGCTGATCCAAGTACACTAGCATTATTCTGCACAGGAGGGACAATTTATAATTGAAAATCTTCATAGCGTAGTCAGGATTGAACCCAGGTCTCTGGCATCATGCTGCCCCTATTGTTTCACCCAAAAACACTCTTATGATACTTGGGAAGTTTAAATCCAAAATCTTTTCCAGAAAATCTTGTGCAAGCAGAAAAATGTTGGTCTTGGTAACAAGATAGAGACAGTATGCTGGAGTAACTCAGCAGGACAGGCAGCATCTCTGGAGAGAAGGAATGGGTGACGTCTCGGGTCAAGACCCACCTTCAGACTGAGAGCAGGGGAGAGGGAAACTAGAGGTATGATAAGGTATGAAGAGCAAAAGAATGATAGGTATGACAAGAACAAATCAAGGCCAGCAGGGATGATCAGGGATAGGTGGAGCTTACAATGGCCCTGTGTTGGCTGTAGAAGAGGTGATAATGAAAGGTATGAACTGAAACTGAGCAAGATGTTAGTGAAACTAGTGGGATGACTTGGGTGGGGGAAAGGACGGGGGGAGATAGGGAATCCAAGGGTTACAAAATTAGAGAAATAAATATTCATACTGAAGATAGGGACAAAATGCTGGAGTAACTCAGTGGGACAGGCAGCATCACTGGAGAGAAGGGATGGGTGACGTCTCGGGTCAAGACCCTCCTTCAGATTGAGAATCAGTGGTGGGGGAGTCCAATGATATGGAAGGGTAAGGTGAGAAAAAAACAGATCAGAGCAGATGATGGTAAGAAAATGTAGGGTGGTACATTGTTAGCTGAAGGGAAGGTGGCAAGGAGGCAACATGCCTTGGCATCATGTTCAGCACAGGCACTGTGGGCCAAAGGGCCTGTTTCTGTGCTGTTCATCATTAAAAATAATAATCTTTGGACCAAGATCCCCAAGCTGATATTAACTCAAAAGGTGATTTGCCATCAGTTTTGCTTTCAATATAAAAAAAATAACATTATCGTTTTCATAGCATTTCTTACAATTTACAAAGCTACTGTATTTACTCTGAGATTACATTTTGCTATTCCTATACAGTCCTAAATTACTACCTCGATTTTCAAAAGGAATTTCTAACATCAACTTACACGTGACCATCTAGAGGCTAACCATAAGACACACATCTAGGACTGATCATCCTGCGGTGCGCCTGCCTCGGCTGAGTGTGTCTTGTGATAAAAGGCCGAAACACCCAGTAACGTTGAGGTACACAACTGAAGATGTGTCTGATTGGTAGCAAAATCACCTAGTGGTCACCCCCAAGAATACCGAGTGTCAGTTGGGGTGAAGAACCTTAGGGATTGTAACATCCAGTCCTACTAATCAAGATTTCTCAAATACAAAGAGATACGATGTTATATGTTCACTTTGGTGCAGCATGCCTATTAATTAGTTTGGCACAGTGGCGGCAACAGTTGAGTTACTGCCTTTAGTGCCAGAAGCCCAGGTTTGATCCTGACTATGGCTGCTGTCTGTACGGAGTTTGATGGTTCTCCCCATGACCTGCATGGGTTTTCTTTTTAATGTCCGGTTTCCTCCCACAATCCAAAAACATACCGGTTTGGAGGTTAATTGGCTTGGTATAATTGTAAATTATCCCTCGTATGTGTGGGGTAGTGCTGGTGTACGGGGGGTAATCACTGGTCAGCCCGGACTCGGTGGGCCGAAGGGCCTGTTTCCACGCTGTATCTCTTAACTAGACTAAACTAATTATATATATAGTAATCAAATAATCATTGTCTTTTCTCAGAGGGTGGGGAATCTCTGGAATTCTCTACCTGGGTGGGTTGTGGAAGGTTTTGAGTGGTAGATAAAAGTAAAAGATTGGAGGGAATTGAGGGTGAGGGGGAACTAGCTCAGGAGAGGAGATCACTCCCAGGGTAAATCAGTCGCAACCATACTAAATGCTGGGCCAGGCTTGAAGGGCATGGGCATTTATCCTCAATACGGTGGCCAAGAAAAAGAGGAAAGGTTTGCTTGTTAATTTATGAGTATATACTGTTGCTCATGGGATATGCACTTCACTGTCAGGTGCAGTAACAACACTGATTGTCTATCCTTGATTGCCACTGAATCAAGGAGGCCAAAGTGTCAAGCATAGTTAGAACTGAACAAAGCAGCACACAATCCAGCCCTTCGGCCTATAATGTCCATGACTAATCTCCATGTGCATGTGCCAATCCAAACGCCTCTTAAACACCATGTAGATGCTGGTTGTACCAAAGATAGACACTAAGTGCTGGAGTACCTCGGCTGATCAGGCAGCATCTTTGGAGAAAAAGGATTGGTGATCCTTATCGACCACTTTAATCTAGTTTTTAGTTAGAGATACAACGTGGAAACAGGCCCTTCGTCCCACCGAGTCCGCGCAGACCAACAATCACCTATACACTAGTTCTAACATACACACTAGGGGAAATTTTACAGAAGCCAATTAACCTACAAACCCGCACATCTTTGGAACGTAGGGGGAAACCGGAGTAACCAGAGAAAGCCCTGGAGGTGACAGGGAGATCATACAAACTCTGTACAGACAGTACCCATAATCAGGATCAAACCCGGGTCTCTGGCGCAGTGAGGCAGCAACTTTACCGCAGCACCACTGTGCCACCCCCATCCGCCTCTACCTATAATGCCGATAAACTAATCTACTCTGCCTGCATGTGATCCATAACCTGCATATCCATGTGCCAATCCAAAAGTATCTTAACGACCACTGTCACCCCTGCCTCCACCACCACCCCGGGCAGCATGCTCCAGGCCCCCACAACCCTCTATGTAACTAACTTGCCTCACACATCTCCTTTAAACTTTGCCCCTCGCACCTTATAGCTGTGTTGTCTAGTCTCCCCTCATGCAAACTGATTGAGGGTGAAGAGGGCATTAATAAAACAGATTTTTTTCTCATCCACAAATCGGTAGTTTCACGGCCATCATTATTAATTCCAGCTTTTTATTTCAGATTCATTTAATTACTTCAATTTAATATCCCCAGCTGCCGTGGTGGGATTTGAACCCATGTTTCTGGATGAACAGCTCAGCCTTGCGAGAGTGAGTCCCCTAACGCAACCGCCGCATCATTAATTCCAGGACTGAAATCATCACACAAATGCCCAGGCCCATACCAATTTTATTATTCCCGTTAAATAGTAATTTAAAAAAACTGCGGACAAAACAAATGGAAAATTAATGACTCTGGAATTCCTGGAAGACTGAAGACATGTAGGTTGCCCAGTGGTTTTGACAGCTTGATGATTAAGAAGAATACATTTTTAGACTGTGCCCCTGTCACATCTGCTTAGCTGGGATTTATTTTTAACTTGACTGACACCTGTCATGTGTGAATACAGAAATCTCCATTCACTGGGGATTGGGCAGACATCATTGGCACAGCACCAGGGTGGCACAGTGGCACAACAGTAGAGTTGCTGTCTCACAGTGCCAGAGACCCGGATTCAATCCTGACCATGGGTGTTGACTGTACGGAGTTTGTACGTTCTCCCTGTGACCGCGTGGTTCTTCTCCGGGTGCTCTGGTTTCCTCACACACTCCAAAGACGTACGGGTTTGTGGCCAGAGTGTAGGGTAATGTTAGTGTGCGAGGTGATCACTGGTCGGCGAGGACTCGCTGGGCTGAAGTGACTGTTTCGCACAATATATATCTCATAAAAACTAAATGATGGAGTAACTCAGCGGGTTAGAAACATCAGTACGAGCTGCTCTGTGTGTAGGATGAAACTGCAGATGCTTACTTATCCTGAAGATAGACACAAAACACTGGAGTAACTCAGAGGGTCAGGCAGCATAACAAAAGAACAAAAGAAAAATGAAAGGAAGTCTGCACGTTCAGAGAGGGTGAGGGTAGAGTAGGTAAAGGGGTAGTTGGGGGGCCCTATAGTTATGATGGTTGATGTCCTGCCGGCAATTAGAAATAAAAAAAGGTGTGAAAAGGGTCCTCTGAAGGAGGATTCTGACCCAAAATGTCACCTACTCATTTTCTCCAGAGATGCTGCCTGACTCGCCGAGTTACTCCAACATTTTGTGTCTATCTTCAGTGTAAACCAGCATCTGCAGTACCTTCCTACACATAGATAGGTGATGTTTCAGGTCAAGACTCTTCTTCAGACTGATTGGGTAGGTGGGGAGAAGAGAGCTGGAAGAGAGGAGAAGCAGTGCAAATCAGGGCAGGTAATAGATCGACAAAGTCGTGGGGGGGTAGTGATAAGAAAGGAAGTTGCCTGGCCCGCCAAGTCGCTCCAGCATTTTGTGTCTATCTTGACAAGCTCTATCTCTTCCGAGCTTCCATCTACTCCGCACAGCCTTGCGCATTACCTTTGATGTGGAGTTCCTAATTAGATTAAGAATAATTGAAGTGAATAGACTTACATCAAGGACAAAGTCGGTGTCAACTGCTCCACTTGCTAACTATCTCCGAGGGACTGCAAATGTTTGTAATCTCTTTGCTCCTTAATGAAGCCCATTGATAAAGTAGAAAAAAATGCATCATTGTTAAACTGAACAGTTGTACAGTCACTCCTCTTGCGGTGTCAGAATGTTCAATGCACGTCTAGTAATTGCCTTAATTCTCCTCTGGAAACTATGGTAGGATCGTGAGGGATTTAGTTTCCTTTGATGTTATGGGATAAGCAAATAATATATGCAACAGTCTGTCACAGCCTGAGCATTTTCTTGAATGTATGACTTTGTTCAGTTCAATATATTCACCTTTCAAATTGCGACTTCAAACTTTAGAGATACGGCGTGGAAACATGCCATTCAGCCTACCGAGAATGCGCCAATCAGCGATTATCCCGAGCACTATAGCACACTAACTCTATCCTACATACTAGGGACAATAGTACAACTTACTGAAGCCAATTAACCTGCAAACCTGTACGACTTTGGAGTGTGGGAGGAAACCGGAGTACCTGAAGAAAACCAAGGCAGTTACAAGGGAAACGTACAAACTCCGTACAGACAGCACCCATAGTCAGGATTGCATCTGGGTCCCTGACGCTGTAAAGCAGCAACTCCATCACTGCGCCACTGTGCTGCCCTGGTTGATTTATCTTCATTTTCAGTGTTTATTAAAGTTAGCCTCTTGGCCTCATAATTGTAATTGCTTCATTAAAATCTGTTTACTATCACAATGTTTAAGAAACATTTAGACAAGTATATGGATAGGATAGCTTTCGAGGGATATTGGCCAATCGCAGGCATAGTAGTGTAGATGGGGCATGTTAGTCAGTGTGGGAAAATTGTGCCAAAGGGCCTGTTCCCACACTGAATGATTCTATGACTCTATCATTAAGGACAGCAGTTCCTTCAGTTGCTGCTCCTCAACCCTTTCCATTTTGTAGATCTACTTTGATGACTATAGTGCAGCCAAAGCAGTTTGATGAAGGGTCCTAACCCAAAACCTATCCACGATGCCTATCCACGATCTCTGGAGATGCTGCCTGACCCAGTTTTCTTTTGTAAACCAGCATCTGAACAAAATGACATAAAGTGCTGGAGTAACTCAACAGGTCAGGCAGCATTTCTGGAGAAAGTAGATAGATAGGTGGGGGAGGGGGGGGGGGGGGGGGTTCGAAGGGGGGTTAGTAACTGCAGTCTGAAGAAAGGTTCCGACCCGAAATATCACTTGTTTTTTCTCCATTGATGCTGCCTCACTTGCTGAGCTACTCCAGCATGTTGTGTCTATCTGCGGTGTCGAGCAGTTCCTTCCTACTCATGGATAGGTTACCTTTTCAGATCAAGTTCCTTCTTCGGACTGATTGTAGTGGGGGGAGAGAGAAAAGCTAGAAGGGAGGAGAGGCAGGACTAATAGAATTAATATATTTCCAAGAAGTTTGTGTTAAAAAAACAAACCTTTTTGCACCTTCGTAAAAAGTGTTGCAGCAAAAAAAGTTCAAGAGAGTTCAAGAGAGTTTTATTGTCAATTGTCCCTGATAATTCTTGCTTTGCTTTAGCACACCAGAACATAGTAGGCATGAATACTGAACAGATCAGTGTGTCCATATACCATTGCATAAACATATACACACATGAATAATTAAACTGATAAAGTGCAAATAAACAGATATTGGCTATTAATGTTCAGAGTTTTGTCTGAGCCGAGTTTAATAGCCTGATGGCTGTAGGGAAGACGCTGTTCCTGAACCTGGTCATTGCTGTCTTCAGGCTCCTGTACCTTCTACCTGAAGGTAGTGGGGAGATGAGTGTATGGCCCGGATGGTGTGGGTCCTTGATGATGCTGCCAGCCTTTTTGAGGCAGCGACTGTGATAGATCCCCTCAATGGACGGGAGGTCAGAGCCGATGATGGACTGGGCAGTGTTTACCACTTTTTGTAGTCTTTTCCGCTCCAGGGCGCTCAAGTTTCCGAACCAAGCCATGCTGCAACCAGTCAGCATGCTCTCCACTGTGCACCTGTAGAAGTTAGAGAGAGTCCTCCTTGACATACCGACTCTCCGTAATCTTCTCAGGAAGTAGAGGCTCTGAAGTGTTTTCTTTATGATTGCATCAGTGTTCTCGGACCAGGAAAGATCTTCAGAGATATGCACGCCCAGGAATTTGAAGCTCTTGACCCTTTCCACCATCGACCCGTTGATATAAATGGGACTGTGGGTCCCCATCCTCCCCC
The DNA here is from genome assembly GCF_010909765.2 of Amblyraja radiata. NCBI lineage: Eukaryota > Metazoa > Chordata > Chondrichthyes > Rajiformes > Rajidae > Amblyraja > Amblyraja radiata. The sequence goes on along the minus strand of NC_045967.1, from coordinate 17,988,646 downwards.
TTCCAAAGTCCACAATCAGTTCCTTGGTTTTGCTGGTGTTGAGGGCCAGGTTATTGTGCTGGAACCATTTGATCAGTCAGTCGATCTCACTTCTGTACTCGTCCCCATCAGTGATACGTCCCACAACAGTGGTATCGTCAGCGAACTTGATGATGGACTTCACACTATGACCGGCTATGCAGTCATGAGTATAGAGTGAGTACAGCAGGGGGCTAAGCACGCAGCCTTGTGGTGCTCCCATGCTGATTGTTATTGAGGCTGACACATTTCCACCTATACGAACTGACTGTGGTCTGTGAATGAGGAAGTCGAGGATCCAATTGCAGAGGGATGCGCAGAGACCCAGTTCTGCGAGTTTGGTAACCAGCTTGGAGGGGATGATTGTATTAAATGCCAAGCTGTAATCAATGAATAACAGCCTGACATATGAGTTTTTGTTGTCCAAGTGGTCCAGACCGGAGTGGAGAGCCAGCGAGATCGCATCCACTGTTGATCTGTTGTGGCGGTAAGTGAACTGCAGAGGGTCCAGGTTTTTGTCGAGGTAGGAATTGATTTGCGCCATGATCAACCTCTCAAAGCACTTCATCACCACAGATGTTAGTGCCACTGGTCGATAGTCATTGATGCATGTCACCTTGCTCTTCTTGGGCACCGGTATAATTGATGCCCTTTTAAAGCAGATGGGAACCTCGGACCTCAGAAGTGAGAGGTTGAAAATGTCCGTAAAAACTCCAGCCAGTTGGTCCGCACAGGTTTTTAGAACACAAACGGGTATACCATCAGGTCCAGGCGTTTTTCGAGGGTTCACCCCTCTGAAGGATTTTCTGACATCGGCCTCTGTGACTGTGACTGATATACCATCACAGCGAATGGGGGCTCGAGAAGGCACATCAGTGTTCTCCCTATCGACGCGTACGTAAAACGCATTGAGCTCGTCAGGGAGTAATGTTTAGCCGACATTCGAGCTGCCTCCTGATTTCGCCTTTTTGGAGGTGATTGCATTCAAGCCCCACCACAGCTGCCGAACATCTGTCTCATCCAAACTGGAGGAGAAGTCCTTTTCTGCCTTTTTGATGGCCTTACCAAGGTCGTATCTGGACTTCTTGTAGACCACTGTATCATCAGACATGAATGCCCGGTGTCTGGTCTTCAGAAGAGTGCGGATCTCTTATGTGTGGCTCTTCAAGAAAATTACAGTGGAATAAGTAATGGAGAGGAAAGAAATAGCTAATACATTAAACGAGTACATTGTGTACATCTCACTGTAAAAGGAAGATAAGTGGAAGGGAAATTGAAGGGTTGCTGCGGACTAATAGCAGTTAGAAATATAAAATGCAAGGTAAACACTGGAAATACTAAATAGATTGCACCTAAAATAGATCGCTCTGAGTTAGTGAATGATCTCCCCAAATTTCCCAGGTCATGGAAAATTGCCCGTAGAGTATTTTAGTTTATCTTTAGTTTTCAGATACAGCATGGAAACAGAGCCTTCGGCCCTCCGAGTCTGTGCTGCCCAGTGATCAGCCGTGTACCAGTTCAATCCTGTAGGGTGAGGGGGGAGATGGGCAGGGTGAGGGGGGAGAGAGCTGGGTGAGGGAGAGAGCAGGTTGAGGGGGGAGAGGGCAGGGTGAGGGGGGGAGGGCAGGGTGAGGGGGGGAGGGCAGGGTGAGGGGGGGAGATGGCAGAGGGGGGGAGGGCAGGGGGGGGGAGGGCAGGGTGAGGGGGGGGAGGGCAGGGTGAGGGGGGGAGTGGGCAGGGTGAGGGGGGAGATGGCAGAGGGGGGAGGGCAGGGGGGGGGAGGGCAGGGTGAGGGGGGGGAGGGCAGGGTGAGGGGGGGAGTGGGCAGGGTGAGGGGGGGGAGAGGGCAGGGTGAGGGAAGAGGGCAGGGGGGGGGAGAGGGCAGGGTGAGGGGGGTAGATGGGCAGGGTGAGGGGAGGAGGGCAGGGGGGGGGGAGAGGGCAGGGTGAAGGGGGGAGAGGGCAGGGTGAGGGGAGAGACAGCAGGTGAAGGGAGGGAGAGAGGATGGAGGGAAGGAGAGTAAGGAACTGCCGACACCTGATGTTAGTGACTGCTACATTCCAAGGAGCAGGCTTACATGCTGGGGGAAATATGCTGAATGAAATTCAAAATGTCTCAAATGACTCTGACCAATTTCTGCAGAAGCACAGTAGGAAGCATGCTTGTGGGATGCATCACAGCTTGGTTTGACAACAGCTCTGCCCAAGGCCACAAGAAATCGCAGAGAACTGTAGATGTAGCCCAGCCCATCACACAGACCTGACTCTCCATCATCGACTCCATCTACATTTCACGCTGCCTTGGGAAAACAGCCAAAGCAATCAAGGAGCACTCACACCCGGGTCATTCCTTATTCTCACCGCTCCCATCAGGCGGATGATACATAAGCTTGAAAGCGTGTACAGCTCCTTCCCCTCTGTTATCTGGCTTTTGAACCGTTCGCTGACAGGTTGAGGGTGAATTCTCAGTTCCCCAAACTACCCTGTTGTGGCCCATGTACCTATATTTTTATCTGCACTTTCTCAGTAGCTGTAACACTGCAATATTCTGCACTGTTTGCTTTCTCTTTGCAGTACCTACTGCATTAATCGGTGGTTTGGAGAGCAATCATGCATGGATGATTTTGTAGGATAGCACACAAAACAAAGTATTTCACTGACTCTTGGTACACAGTGTTCACAAACAGGATAAAGTGAATAATGTTTAGTGCAAGATAAAGTCCAGTAAAGTCCAATTAAAGATAGTCCGAGGGTCCCTAATGAAGTAGATAGAAGGTCAGGACCGTTCTCTCGATGGTGATAGGATGGTTCAGTTGCCTGATAACAGCTAGGAAGAAACTGTCCCTGAATCTGGAGGTGTGCGTTTTCACACTACTGTACCTCTTGCCAGATGGGAGAGAGGAGAAAAGGGGAGTGGCCAAGAACTTTTTTAGGCATCTCACTTTGTTTGGTTGTGATTTGTGAATTCGATAAAGGTGAATCTCTGTTACCTGATCTGAGGGTTTACCCTGTCTTATTAAGGAGGAGATGTATTTTCGCTTGGAGGGTTGTAAGTGTTTGGGCTTCTCCCCACTAGGGGGCCGTGCTAGGTCAGTCACACAGTGTGTTTAGGACAGGGACACGAGTGATATACTGACTGACTGACTGACTGGGAAGATTAGGCAGGGAAATGTAGGAAAGAACTGCAGATGCGGTATCAATCGAAGGTAGACACAAAATGCTGGAATAACTCAGCAGGACAGGCAGCATCTCTGGAGAGAAGGAAATGGGTGACGTTTTGGGTTGAGACCCTTCTCCATTGTGCTGAACTCTCGTCGGAGAGAGGAAGAGAACTTCTTCAAAGTAGACATACCAAAAGGGTCTCGACCCGAAATGTCACGATTCCTTCACTCCAGAGTTTCTGCCTGTCCCGCTGAGTTACTGCTGCATTTTGTGTCTGCCATGCAGGGAAGTGGTCAGGTTCAGCTCAATGACTCGAAGAAGGATCCCGACCCGAAACGTCACCTATCAATGTTCTCCTGAGATGCTGCCTGACCCTCTGAGTTACTCCAGCACTTTGCATCATTTTTTTGTAAACCAGCATCTGCAGTTCCTTGTTTCGACATTTTATCCGCTCCACTGCGAAATCTCCTCAAGGTTTGCCCACTTTGAAGAAGTTCTCCTCCTCTCTCTGACAGGGATTCTGTGAGACCCTCTCTCAATACTTCCCCTCTGTCATTCCAGCAAAAGACGTGCCATTCAATGATATTATGAAGAAGTTGGAGGAGCACTTCAACCCAAACCCTCTGGAAATTGCAGAAAGCTATAAATTCGGCACTAGAAACCAGAAGCAGAATGAGACAATCAGTGAGTACATTGTTGCCTTGTAAAACTTAAGTTTGCACTGTAACTTTGGAACCTTTCTCGGACGTGCACTACGTGACAGATTTGTTTGTGGTCTAGTGGATGAACAAATTCAGTTCAAACTCATGAACACTCCAGATCTTACATTCGAGAAAGCATGCAAGATTGCTACCACAATGGAGATGGCATCAAAGAATGCTCGCGAGTTTCGTCCATCACGGACTGCAGTGGCCATTTACAGTCACAAGGCAGTGCCTATGGCCAAACCAAGAGGCGCTAAACCAAAACCAAAGTATGGCGGGGAGCCGAGTTCAGCCAGCTGTTATCGTTGCAATGGTAATCACTCATCCCAATTTTGTCAGTTCAAAATGGCCAAGTGCTATAACTGCCAGAAGAAAGGCCATATCGCCTCAGCATGTTGGGCCAAGCTTAAAATAGGAAACCAACAATCTGCGGAAATCAGGCGACAACACCAAAGAGGAGTTCACAACTTGGAGGTGAACCCAGATGGGAATGAACTTGGGTTGTACACCATTTATGCAACCAACATTGATAAGCCTACAACCAGCCAGGGCAAGGACTTTCGAACGAAACTATTGATTAACGAACAGTTAATCGATATGTGTATTGACACGGCAGCACATTGTTCAGTCATGAGCAGAGACCTGTACGAAACAAAGTTCCCACAGATACCGTTGTTTGCGAGTAAGGTCAAGCTGAGAACCTACTCGGGCGAAGTTTTGGAGATGTGGACAAATGAACTGTAAAGTTAAGCATAATGGTCAGTCAGTAACACTGCCCATCATAGTGGCCAGCTACAGAAATAAACCAACCCTCCTTGGCAAGGATTGGCTGAGAAGAATAGAGTTAGACTGGAAGAATATTTTCAGCGTTGATTTGTCCAAATCATGTCTTTTTGCTGACAGTTACACGGGAATAACAGGGCAGTCTGCACACATTCGACTGAAGCAAGATGTGAGACCTGTGTATTGTCGATCAAGACCTGTACAATATGCACTAAAGCAACAAGTGGAGGAAGAACTCGACAGGTTAGAACGTAATGGAATACTCGTGAAGACCGACCAGAGTAACTGGGCAACGCCAATTATGGCCGTACCCAAGGCCGACAAAACTGTTCAACTATGTGGTGATTACAAAGTCATGATCAACAATGCCATTGATGATGAACAATATCCGTTACCAACCTCGCAAGATCTGTACGCAGAACTTAATTTGCAAGAGTCTTCACTGAACTGGATTTGTCTCACGCTTACGCCCAACTCAATGTCGATAAGGAAAGTCAGCGATACTTGACTATCAACACACATAAGGGCTTGTATTCATATACAAAGCTGCCCTATGGTGTGAAACCCTCGCCGGAAATTTTCCAGTCGGTCATGGACAAAATGTAACAATGTTACACATATTCCGCACTGTGTGTGCAACCAGGATGACCTACTGATTCAGGGCATGGTAGAGCATCTGGAAATCCTTGAGCAAGTTCTCATATGACTGAACTGCCACAATGTCAAACTACGACAAAGTAAATGTGCATTTGCGCAGTCAGAGGTGGTCTACCTTGGACTCAAAGTAGACGCCAATGGACTTCGCCCTGCGAAGGCGAATGTTGAAGCAATAGTGAATGCTCCAAAACCCAACAATGTGTCAGAGCTACGATCATTCCTTGGGATGGTGCAGTTCTATGCACGATTCTTTCCAGATTTAGCAACTGTGCTAAAGCACTACTACTGAACATACCATAGATGAGTTGAGATCCATTTTTGCATGCCATGGTTTATCGGAAAAACTTGTTTCTAATAACGGGCCTCAGTTTCGTTTAGAATGGTTCAAAGAATTCCTGCAGCGGAATGGTATAAAACACACACGTTCCCCCTTACCATCCAGCCTCCAACGGGGCGGCGGAAAGGTCTGTTAGAGTTGTCAATGATGCTCTCAAGAAACAGGTTTTGTAGGATAGTTCAAAGCTAAGCATGAAACATCGTTTGGCTAGTTTCTTGCTGAAGTACAGAACCACACAACACACAACACACAACAACGGGTTACTCACTTGCAGAACTGTTGATGAAGAGAAGGTTAAGAATGCGCCTAAGTCTAGTTCAACCCAATTTGGCCTTGAGAGTTGAGCAAAACCAGTTGTCAAAAATGCCATTTTGACTCCCACAAAAAGGAGACGTACTTCAAGCCAGATGAGCAGGTTCGTGTTCTCAGTCCTCCAATGAAGTCCAGTCGAGACAAATGGGATGTTTGGAAAGTAGTGGAAATGTGTGGAACAAAAAGATACTTAGTTGAAGTTGAAGATAGCATCAAAAGTGTTCAAGTTGATCAAATGATTCCAGCCAAAGATGAACCAAAAACTGAGCATGAAGTCATAATCCCTGAGTTTTTATCTGAAAGTGAGTTGGAAGAGACCACTGTGATTGAAACACAAAGTTCAGTTAGTACAGACATGAAACAGATTCCTCTGGTCAAAGTCAGGGTACTAAAACTGAGCCAAACAAGCCAACCCCAGTTGAGTCAACACCTAAACCTGTTATACCTGTTACTGCTCGATGATCAAGCAGGATCCGTAAACTAGTAGTCAGGCTGGGTTTGTAAGTTAAGCAACTCACTGCATAAGTAAAGTGAAAATGTGTAGATATGTAAAATAAATATATTACGGTTATCATTTAGAATTTCATAAATACTGCTTTAAATCGAATATCACAACAACAACATTGTAACTGAGTACTTAAATTGAATACTTTAAAAAAAGGAGAGCAGTATAATGTATTCATACATATTCATGTATATGTTAATAGGTTGGTGTTCAATATAAGCAGAGAATGTTGGGTAATAAATCTCTCTCTCGTGATCCAGGCAACCTGCGTGTAAGTTGTTATTCTTTCTGCCATCCGGAATATAACAGTAGGGTCACCTCCACCGCCTACAGTATTGAAGTCCACGAAGAAAGCTCAACACCGTCTGCTCATGATCACCCGGTGATGGGCAACACTGCAACCCAGTGAGGTATAAATTAATTAAATTAATCAAAAATCTAAAGATGTTTTTCAGGGCAGGTGGTTGAGAAATCCTTTGGGACTTTTAATGGCATTTGATGTATCCCCGATGCATCAACATTTGACAGTGCACATAATGGAATAGGAAATGAAAAATACACAATTAATGCTCGACTCCATCAAGCCATTTAGCTTCAGGTACTGTACAATTAAGGGCAGCATTTGTCCCCAGTCAAAGTGCATGAACTGTCCAGCTTTCCTTCCAAACAGAGCAATACATGGAAGGAATACATCGATTAAACTAATATATTTATTTCAAAGGCTTTAAAAACAAAATGCCATATAAACTGGTGTATGGGAGGTACTGGTGTATGTCAGAAACCCTCCTCACTAGACTTGCCAAGAAACATCTTTCCCAGGTTAAACATTTATTTAGTTCCAGTCCCCACTTCTGTAGGTTTGAGGTCAACATTTTTAAAATGTCTGAAGTCCATAGGGCAGCGATAGAGCTACTGACTTCCAGCAGCCAGAGACTCGGGTTTGTTCCTGACCTCAGCTGCTGTCTGTACAGAGTTTGTACATCCTCTCTGTGACCACGTGGGTTTTTCCTAGGTGCTCCAGTTTCCTCTCACACTACAAAGAAGCGCAGGTTTGTAAGTTAATTGGTTTTGTGAATTGCCCTGTAGTATAGAACAAGTGTTGAGGGATTGCTGGCTAGCATGGGCTTGATGGGCTGAAAGGCCTGTTTCCATGCTGCATCTCTAAACTAAACTAGACTGATATTTGTTTTACAGTACTGGGACATATTGTTAAGTTTCACAATTCCATTGTTTCAAGTAAAACTCTTATAAAAACACCTAGAAACAAGATTTACAAATCAATGTTTACTATAGATGAAGTTGGAGGGCATTTTAGATGAGGGGGTGAGGGCCTAGAGAATGGAATGCGTGGAGACGACGGAGAGTGTCTGAGGTGTCTTGAACATAGGTAGGGTTTTAGATGAGGGGGTGAGGGTTGAAGAAGGGTTTCGGCCCAAAACGTTGCCTTTTTCCTTCGCTCCATAGATGCTGCTGCACCCGCTGAGTTTCTCCAGCTTTTTTGTGTACGTTTACTATAGATGAAAATGTTTTTAAAAAGTGCAATTTGTATATTATATTCTATATTTTAACTTTTATATTATATTATATTAACTTCTAATATATTTCAGTAAAAAATGTATTAAGAGCATATAACAACTATATTTTAAATAAACTTTAACTTAGTTGAGAGATACAGCATGGGAACAGGTCCTTCAGCCCCCCCGAGTCCACACGAACCATTGATCTTCCGCTCACACAAGTTCTATTCTACTTTCCACTTTCTCATCTCATCTTACACACACGGGGCAATTTACAGAGGGCCGATTAATCTACAAACCCGCACGTCTTTGGGATATGGGAGTAAACTGGAGCACCCGGCGGAAACCCATGCAGTCGCAGGGAGAATGTGCAAACTCCACACAGACAGCACCCAAGGTCAGAATTGAACCAAGGTCTCTGGTGCTGTGAGGCAGCAGCTCTATCAGCTGTGTTTCTTTGCAGCCCCAACTCTGCATTGGAATATTCCACATGGAAGTTCCGGTGAAATGAAAGCTTCACTTCTCGTGTGGTTGCTTGTAATGATCTTGTTTTATCATTTCATTTTTTCAATGCCACCTTAGACTGGAAGTGATTATCTTCAGCAAACATAACTCTAGAAATCCCAGTAAGATTAACAATTGATTTTCCTGTGAATTGTTTGGACTCCCAATAGCCTGTGAGGCTAATTAAGTGAGAAATTGGTCCGAACATTCACTGCAATGAACCAGGTCTGAGTCACAGAATCATAGTCATACAGCATGGAAACAGGCCCATCGGACCAACTTGTCCATACAATTACCCATCAAGAGAGGGAAGCTACACACAGCCTGCCACCTGGACAGGCAGCTTCCAACCCAACGGTATTGATTTCTCTAATGTAAAGTAACCCTTGCATTTCCTCCCTCTCCATCCCTTCCCCACCCTAGTCCTCTTGCTAGCTTTACTATTTGTATCCTTCATTATCACCTCTTGTACAGCCAACAATGGGCCATTGTGGGCTCCACCTACCCTGACTTATCGGTGCAGGCTCTAATCTGTTCTGTATACCTTTTCATATCTCTAGTTTCCCTCTCCCCTAAACCTCAGTCTGAAGAAGAGTCTCTACCCAATATGTCACTTTTTCATTTTCTCCAGAGATGCTGCCCGACCCGCTGAGTTACTCCAGCATTTGTGTCTATCTTCGGTGTAAATCAGAATCCGCAGTTCCTTTCTGCACTCTCTATTTAGCATATAACAAAGAACACAGAACTACACCATACAGGAACAATCCCTTCAGCACACGATGTTCCTGCTGAACCCGATGCCAAGTTGCCATAGGTGATGCCTGAGGTTTAAGTTGAGGGAGAAAGATTTAATAGGAAACTGAGGGGTAACTTTTACAGAAAGGGTGGTAAATATATGAAATGAGCTGCTGGAGGAGGTCGTTGAGGCAGGTACTATCGCTATCGTTAATAAACATTTAGATAGGTACACGGATAGGATAGGTTTAGAGGGATATGGGCCAAACACAGGCAGGTGGAATTAATGTAGATGAGGCAGACACAAAATGCTGGAGCAATTCAATGGGTCAGGCAGCATCTCTGGAAAGAAGGAGTGGGTGACGTTTCGGGTCGAGACTCTTCTTCAGACTGATGTCAAGGGATGGGGGCGGGACAAAGATAGAATGTAGTCGGAGACAGTAACGCTAGTGGGAGAACTGGGAAGGGGGAGGGGATGGAAAGAGAAAGCAAGAGCTATCTGAAGTTCGAGAAGTCAATGTTCATACCGCTGGGGTGTAAACTACCCAAGCGAAATATGAGGTGCTTTTCCTCCAATTTGCGCTGCGCCTCACTCTGACAATGGCCCAGGACAGAAAGATCCCATTGGGAATGGGAGGGGTAGTTGAAGTGCTGAGCCACCGGGAGATCAGGTAGGGTGAGACGGACTGAGCGGAGGTGTTCAGCGAAACGATCGCCGAGCCTGCGCTTGGTCTCACCGATGTAGAGAAGTTGACACCTGTAACAGCGGATACAGTAAATGAGATTGGACGAGGTGCAAGTGAACCTCTGCCTCACCTGGAAAGACTGTTTGGGTCCTTGGATGGAGTCGAGGGGGCAGGTAAAGGGACAGGTGTTGCATCTCCCGCGGTTGCAGGGGAAAGTACTTGGGGAGGGGGTGGTTTGGGTGGGAAGGGACGAGTTGACCAGGGATTGTTGGAGGGAACTGTCTGTGGAAAGCAGAAAGGGATGGAGATGGGAAGATGTGGCCAGTAGTGGGATCCCGTTGGATATGGTGAAAATGTTGGAGGATTATTAGATTAGATTAGATAGAATTTATTACCACACAACCAGGGTCGGTGGAATTTGGATTATATGTTGTATGCGACGGCTGATGGGGTGGAAGGTGAGGACAAGGGGGAGCAAGAGTGAAGCTGCAGACCCTAGTGAGAGTCTCATCTGTAACGGAAGAAGAGAACCCCCGTTTCCGAAAGATGAGGCATGTTGGTCGGCGTGGGCAAGTTGAGGTGAATGGCCTGTTTCCACACTGTATGACTCTATGACTATTACATATTTACCAAGCAAGGGAACCAAATAGCTAAAACTGTACAACTCTGTTGGGGTGGGGGGAAGTCACCAGAAAAAAAATTTGGCTTAGTGGAACGGTCCAATTGCGCTGGGAAATTCTGGCCTGGAAATCGGACTGATAAATTTTCCAAGAATGATCCCTGAAATGATCGGGATAATGTATGATGGGCAGTTGACGGCACTGGGCCTGTAGTCACTGGAGTTTAAATAGATGAGGGGCGACATTATTGAAACTTATCAAATAATGAAAGCCTGGATAGAGCGGACGTGGAGAGGATCTTTCCACTAGTGGGAGAGTCTAGGACCAGAGGCCATAGCCTCAGAACAAAAAGATGTATATTTAGAAAAGAGATGAGGAAGAATTTCTTCAATCAAAGAGTAGTGAATCTGTGGAATTCATTGCCACAGATGGCTGTGGAGGACAGGTCATTGGATATTGTTATAGCGGAGGTTGATAGGTTCTTGATTAGTAAGGGTGTCAAAGGTTATGGGAAGAAGGCTGGAGAATGGGATTGAGAAGGAAAGATAGATCAGCCATGATTGATTGGTGGAGTAGACTCAATAGGCCGAATGGCCTAATTCTGCCCCTATGACTTATGAACATGAAATTATAAATCTACCTTCAACATTTTTCCTTTCATCCTAGGCTTGGACTGGAGGTCAGACAAACCTGCTGAATTATACAAAGTGCTGCCAGTAACAAGCCCTGTAATATTTGCAATGTCCCAGCAACTAGTCTGAAGAAGGGACCCAACCAGAAACATTGCCTCTCCATTCCCTCCACAGATGCTGCCGAACCCGTTGAGTTCCTCCAGCACTCTGTGTTTTGCTCCAGTTTCCAGCATCGGCAGTTCAATGGTCAATGGTTCAATGGTGCTTTATTTGTCACACGTGCAACTGCACAGTGAATTTACTTTTGCATATTTACACATGCGGGCACCGCCATGTTTTGGCACCACTTCCAAAGTCCAAAGTCCGGTCCGTCCGCGCGCTCGGTCTACTGGAGCAGTTCCCGATCCAGGTAAGCCCCATGCACCTGCAGGGCCTTTTTCCATCGCCTTCGACCGAATCAGCCCGGGAACCGGCATCCCTCTTGTTGTCCAGCCATCTTTGTGTCTTAGGGATGCCACCGGTAGCCAACCTTGAAGGCGCTGAGGCATTTCCCAGGATCAACCACCTACCTGCCCTGGCTCCTCATGTTTGACACCTCCAGCGGCTCCCTCCCATGCCTCTGACGAATTATACCATTGTTTGTAGAGTGCCTTTCAAATATTAGTACATTCACTTAAGTTAATTGGATGCTTATGCATTAATTAGTTAAACTATCAGCTGTCACTTGCTGTCAAATGTGGGAACTTCGCTCTGCTGGGCTCTCCTATTTTCTCAAATGCAACTTTCTCCCAGTAGTATTGTGACAGAAATATGAATCTCGGAGATACTTCCGTATCAAGCTTTAGTTGTGTCGTCTAATATCAGTTATGATATCAAGCCTGCTCGTCCAGTCCAGATTCTTTGCTCTCTGCAGATTCTGAGATAGTTCCTCTGGATTGAAGGGTAGAAAATATGACCTAAATATTTGCCAGAATGCTGCCTAGATTAGAAAGTTGCAGTTACATAAAGAGGTTGAATATACTTGGATTGATTTTTTCTGGAACTTCGGAAGTTGTGGGGAAATTTGTTTACAGCACAGATGTGGAGGCTTTGAAGAGGGTGCAAATGAGGTTTACCAGAATGATGCCTGGATTAGAGGGTTTCAGCAACAAGGGGAGTTTGGATTGTTTTCTCTGGAACATTGGAGGTTATGGGGAAACATGATAGAAGTTTGTAAAATTATGAGAGGCACGGATAGGGTAAACAGTCAGAACCTTTTTCCCAGGGTGGAAATGTCCAACACTCGAAGGTGAGAGGGGAAAAGTTTAATATAGATGAGTGGAGCAATCTTTATACAGAGAGTCTTGGGGTCTGCAAAGCATTGCCAGGGTGGTGATGGAGGCAGATGCAAAAGTGATGTTTGAGAGGCTTTTAGATAGGCACATGGAAGTACAGGGAATAAAAGGATATGGATCATGTCAGGCAGATAACATCAGTTTAACTTGCATTGTCTCTGTACTGTACACTGCACAATGACAATAAAGATTGAATCTGAATCTGAATCTATCTTGTTCGGCACAAACATTGTGGGTTGAAGGGCCCATTCCTGTGCGGTTCTATGCCCCATGCTTTTGTTCTATGTTCTATATTCTTTGAAAGTTAACTTCGAGAACTCCAAATCTCTTGGCCTGATATATGTCGCAGGAAAAATGCCAGCATCAATAATCTAAGATAACATGATAATATCAAGAAAGAAACACAAGGTATTAAAGCTGCTGGAATCTTGGGCAAATCAAAAAATGCTGGAGGAACACAGAGGGTGAGGCAGCATCTGTAGAGGGAATGGACAGACAATGTTTTGGGTCAGGACTGAAGAATGGTCCGGATCTGAAACATTGTCTGTCCATTCCCTCCACAGATGCTGGCTGGCCCACTGAGTTTCCCCGGCATTTGTGTTTTATTATAACAGCAAATAGTAGAGGCAGATGTGATAGTTGTATTTACCTGGCTTTAGACGGGCACAATGATATGCAGGAAATGGAGAGATACATGCATGTACAGGAAATTGGTTTAAGTGTTCGATACAAACATTGCGAGCCAAAAGACCTGTTGCTGTGCTGTACTGGTCTATTTAGGTAACGGGACCAACATCGAGGTAGCAGGGAATCTAAATACAGATCATTTAATAATTTAGAATTGCTGAATATAAAGAACAAAGAACAGTACAGCACAGGAACAGATCCTTTAGCCCACAATGTCTGTGCCAAACATAATGCCAATTTAAACAAATCTTGTTTTCCAAAAATGATTGCATTTAGTTAAGGATGCCTTCAAATAACAGAAAACTAATTAGTAAGGTTCGGATTAATTAAAGTAAGGAGAACATTCACCTTTTTGAACCATGCATGGTGGCGCAGCTGGTAGAGTTGCTGCCTCACAACGCCAGACACCCTGGTTCGATCCTGATTACGGGTGCTACCTGTGTGGAGTTTACATCTACTCCCCGTGACCGAATGGGTTTCCTTTGGGTGTTCCGGTTTCCTCCTACGTTCCAAACATGTGCGGGTTTGTAAATTAATTGGCTTCTGTAAATTTCCTTTGTGGTATGTAGGAAGAGGAATAGAAAGTGGGACATCATAGAACGAGTATGAACGGTGGATCGATGGTCAGCGTGGACTCGGTGGTCTGAGAGGCCGGTTTCCATGTTGTATTTTTCAATTCAATTCAAAAGCTTGATTATAGTTAGGAGGTCACTTACCTTTTCTTACCATTTCAATCCAGTTGCCAACTCCATTCATGAATGGGACGGTCTTACATACAGCCACCATGCTGGGGTAGGGCAGAGGTTTTGAAGTGTCCCATTCCATGGGTGAGACAAAATGCACTTTACGCCTGGACTGAATGTTGATTAATTCAGTAGAATGGGAGGTTACGCATACTACAATCTGCCCCTGACCATGATCTTCAGTTCCATGCTGATGTGCACAGGTATCGAAATCCAGAAGGTAAAAGTGGAAACAGAGGGGCAACTTTTTCACACAGAGAGTGGTTGGTATATGGAACGTGCTGCTAGGGGAGGTATGTAGTTGAGGAGGTACTATAACAATATTTAAAGGACATTAGGACAGATACATGGATAGGAAAATTTTAGGAGCCAAATGCAGGCAGATGGGACGTGTAGATGGAGCATCATGGTTGGCATGAGGAAATTGGGCCAAAATGCCTGGATGTCTTTATTACTCTATGGATATGGGTCAAATGCAGGCTAATGGGACTAACTGAGATGGGGCATCTTGTTCAGCATGGAGGAGTTGGGCTGAAGGGCCCGTTTCTATGCTGTATGACTCTAGGATGGCACACAGATCCCAAGGTCTGCAACTAACAATCTTCTTCTAGACCTTTGCTGGAGAAAAGCGAGATTTGGACTGACGGCACTAGTCGTCCCAATATTTAGATGGAGTAAACTTCCACCCAAAAGCCCAAGAGACTGGATAGCAGCCAAGCAAAATGAGAACTTAATAGCACTGGAGGGACCAAGTGAGGTGGCTGTGAGTTGGATCATGCATGTGCCACTGTTTCCCTGTTCTCCGATGATGTTGCAGTGATGAAAAAATGGGCTGGAGCCTAGGATAGAACCTTGTGTGACAAGTAAGCTCATTATGCAGGAGTGGGTAGAGCCAAGAGTCAAGAGTGTTTAATTGTCATATGTACTGACAAATAATTCTTAAAGCAGTAGCACAACACACAGTACTCATAGATAACACAATCAAGAAAAAAAGAACAATAAATTAAACATCCCAATATTAATGCAAAATGCTCCAAATTAAATTAATACAAATATTTGGAAAGGTACATGGATAGGATAGATTAAGAAGGATATGGGCCAAACACAGGCAGGTGGGACTAGTGCAGTTGAGACATGTTGGCTGGCATGGGCAAGTTGGGCCGAAGGACCTATTTCCAATGCTGGATATCTCCATTAAATCTTTCATATAACCAAATCAGTTCATAGTTTAATTAGTGATTTTTGGTTTACAAGAGACTGATGGTTGTTGGGAAGAAGCTATTCTTGAACCTGGTGGTCATGGTTTTTAGACTTCTGTACTTTCTTCTCAATGGCAGGAATGATGAAATGAAAGTGTGGTCAGGGTGGTGTGGGTTCCTGATGATGCTGGCTGCAGGTCAATGCTGATATATAAAAGGTGTTAAATGCAACAATTATAATGGAGGAAAGAGAGTGTGGTGCCACCTGACTGGGTGACAGTGGGGAGGAATTGGATTGTGATCATGTGGGGTACAGTCAAAGGTTGAAGAAAGGATGGACAAATGGTCCAGAGGCAAGATCTAGTCATCCTTCCATTGCTACTGCAGATTTAATTCAGAGACAGCGTGGAAACAGCTCCTTCGGCCCACCGTGTCCACGCCAACCATCAATCACCCATTCACACTAGTTCTATGTTATCCCACTTCCTCATTCACTCCCTACACACCAGGGGCATTTTACAGAGGGCCAATTAACCTACAAGCATGCACGTCATTTGGATGTGGGAGGAAATTGGAGCACCCGGAGCAACCCCACACGGTAACAGGGAGGACGTACAAATTCCGCACAGGCAGCACCCGAGGTCAGGATCAAATCCAGGTCTATGGCGCTGTGAGGCAGTGGCTCTACCAGTTGCGCCACTATGCTGCCCGACAGTGGAACAGTGGATCAGCAGGTAGAGGTGGCAGCAGCAGAAAGGGCAGCACAGTGGTGCAGCGGTAGAGTTACAGTGCCAGAGACCCAGGTTCGATCCTGACTACGGGTGCTGTCTGTACAGAGTTTGTATGTTCTCTCTGTTACTACAGGAATGTCATCGGGTGCTCCAGTTTCCTCACACACTCCAAAGACGTACATGTTTGTAGGTTAATTGGCTTGGGTAAAATTGTAAATTGTTCCTTGTGTGTAGGATAATGCTGGTGTATGAGGTGATCACTGGTCTGCGCGGTCGTGGTGGTCCAATGGCCCTGTTTCTGCGCTGTATCTCTAAAGTCTATCGTGCTTCTTCGAAGCCCAAGCGACATGTCCGATCCTGTTTAACAGCATCATGTTCGGCACAGACATTGTGGGCTGAAAAGCCTGTTTCTGTGCTGCACTGTTCAATGTTCCACTGTATATCGCATCGCAGACATTGATTTGGAAAAAAACACAGCTGGAGAATTTACTGCATACAAACTTAAGAAAATAATTTCCAGGAAATTACATTTGCTTTCTCTATTTGAAGATGCTGGAGTCAAATTGAACAACAACAATAATAATAGTAATGACAAAACACATTTATATAGCAGCTTTAATGTTGTGTTGTATCCCAGGGGGGTTCACTGGATTATTCTCATACAAACTGTAATAAGAGCAAAAACATAAATCAATATTAGAGAAAATACTAAAAGCTTTTAAAAGGATACACATTATAACAAATAACTCAGAGGCTCAGAGGAAATCTTGGCGATTTAGACAGGAATTCCTGAAATTAGGATGTTGATTTTATTTCCATATAATGTACAAAGGCCATTTGGTCCATTGAGTCTATAATAGCTCTCAGTCCCATTCAATCCACTAATTTTCTCAAGAGTAGATGCAAGGAACGACAGACGCTGGTTTACAACAATAGATGCAAAGTGCTGGAGTAACTCAGAAGGTCAGGCAGCATCTCTGGAGAACGTGGATAGTTGATATTTCAGATCGAGACCCTTCTTCAGATTGATTGTTGGGGAGGGTAAGGGAAGGAAACTGTAAGAGAAGAGGAGCAGGACAAAGCCTGGCAGTAACAAGTTGATGCTGGTGGGGAGGGCTTTCGGTAAGCAGATGGTGGACAAAGACCACAGATGAAAAGGCAGGAGTGAGACAACAAGAACATTTCATTTGTTTTCTCAATTTGAAGATGCTGGAGACAAATTGAATGACAACAATAATGACAGTAATATGGGGGCAGTTGTTGGAAGTGTAGATTAAAGGTCAAGGAATAATTAGAGGGGCAGAGGGCTAGCATAACCTCAATTAACCAAATGACCTCCTTGTAATTGTATGGAAGTAAAATCAATTGAGACACAAGAAACTGCAGATGACGGAATCTTGAGTAAAACACAAAGTGCTGGAGGAACTCAGCGAGTCAGTCAGCATTTGTAGAGGTAATGGATCAGTAACGTTTTGGATCAGGACCCCTCTTCAGACTGATTGCAGGAAGCTGAAGGAAAGTTTGTGTTGGACGAAAGTAAAGTTCATGTTCAAATTCCTGTAACTCTTTCCTAAATTTCCCAGATTCTCCTCATACTGTGAATGAGGTCGGGTAAAGAATGATTTACTGCTCTATAAAATGAGCCCTGTGCTTTGATATGCAGGTCCATCACTGATTTTGCCGCAACTGGTGGTCTAGCACCTGCTTTAATCCAGACTAAATTATGAGAGCTCACTTGAAACCGCCTTCAGAAATCTCCCCGAAAATGTGGCATCTAGGCCGGGTGAGGCGGTCGATCTCGACCTCATCGGGATTTCCGTAGCCGATTGGCGGGTTGGATTTGGCCCCTGCGGCTGAGGTTATGGAACCCCGGCCCAGCCAGAGCCGGCAGATCCATTTCCTTAGTCGATTTATGAAGCCGACTAAGTGGGCCAGTACCTAGGCGGACCATTCCAGTAGTGTTGGACTCCTCTCGAAGAACGTGACCGCCGTTGGTCTGAGAAAATGGATAATCCAGAAAGGCTGTGGAACCAAGGGTGCCGGATAATCAGTGGTGGACCTGTAATCTGATGCTGGGTTGGTGACCATAGTGTTGTGAATATTTACTCCAGGGTGAAATGGGAATGTCATCCCAAAATATTTCCATCCTTGCCCCTCAATGTCAATCTGCCCCCAAAATTTCTGATTAGGGTGTTCGCATATGTTAGACATATATCAATAATAGACAGCACATGCTTTTGGACCTGTCCATGTGGACAGGTATATGGACAGGAAAGGTTTGGAGGGATACGGTCCAAAAGCAGGCAGATGGGACTAATGTAGATGGGGCATTTTGGTCTGAATGGACAAGTGGGCCGAATGGCCTGCTTCTGTGCTGTACTGTGCTACAACTCCATGACTCCGTGATCGGAGGAAGCTTTGAGTCTCACACCATTTATAACGTCTTTGAGTCCGAAAATTAAAATATTGAAGGCATTTGCCAACATTCACGCACATTAGGCACAGCAAGATCAGCAACATGCAATCATCAAAGCTCTCTGGCTTTCAGCATGACTCATTCTCAGCTGAAAAGTGCATTCAAAGAAACAGTGATTTGAGAAAGCATGAGAAATCACTTGTAAAAATTGCAATGAAAATCCAGATAAATGGGTTAACCTCCTGTGGGGTCTCAAATTCTGAAGGTAAATTTATACTCATTTAGGCACTTGGGTACATAATTCCTTAACTGCACTCAGCAGTTTTATATTGAGCAGTGATATGTTGGTGGTAAGGGACTGATGGATGGACGTACAAGGTTGAGGAACAATATTAAGTGATGAAGGAACTCAGCAGGTTTGGAAGCATTTGTCGAAGGAAATGAACGGATGATGTTTCGAAGATAGACACAAAAAGCTGGAGTAGCGGGCCAGGCAGCATCTCTGGAGAAAAGGGTTAGAAGATGTTTCAGGTCGAGACCCTTCTTCATACAGAGTCAGGGGAAAGGGAAATGAGATATATAGAAGGTACTGAGGAAGCTGTGGGGTAGATGATAACGAGTCATACAGATAATCAAACTCATCAGGACGACAAAGAAACTAGTAGGACGATTAGGGTGGGGGAGGGACAGGGATAGAGGGAATGCAAGGGTTACGAAGTTAAATAAATCAATATTCATACTGTTGGGTTGTAAGATGCCCAAGCAAAATGTGAGGTGTTGTTTGACCTTTAAGCAGAATGAAAACTTCAGCAGTCTAAAGGTTTACAATCCTTCACCATCTCCCACAAGCGATGCTGCATGGCCCACTGAGTTCCTCCAGCAGTTTTTTTACCTAGTCTTTTATGCCTTTTGTGTCTTAAAGATCGAGGAAAGTTGGGCATTGCATGACACAGTTCCACTCAAGTCTGCTTATTGTTTTGTAGTACGCAGGGCATCCGTGTCCCTTGATGCTTAATCTTCTCCTGTCAGGTGTTTTATAGATGTGCTCTGCCATTCAGGATTACATTGTTGTCAGTGTCTTTGAAGAGAGCAGGAAAAATATTTTGGACAAACATGATGAATCTTCACAGCATCATCCCATAATCCATGTTGCTTGTCGGATATCTGTCATCCCCCAGATATAACCATGCAAAAGTCATCTTACATATTTTAAATCATTAATTTCAATCAATGTACACAGCATTTGATAAATTAACATATTTACAATGTGAAAATCCACCAGTTTCATTGCATAGGTCTTAAGCATCTTGGAAAATTATATTTCTTTATTTGTAAATAAAAATAATTTTGGATTAAATTTTGGATTAAATATTTTTGGAGGAACTGCAGCACGGTGGTGCAGTGGTAAAGTTGCTGCCTTACAGCACCTGAGACTTGGGTTCGATCCTGACTATGGGTGCTGTCTGTACGGAGTTTGTACGTTCTCCCTGTGACCTGCATGGTTTTCGCCGGGTGCTCCATTTCCTCCCACACCAAAGACGTAGAGGTTTGTAGGCTGATTGGCTTGGTAAAATTACAAATTTTACCAGTCCGACATGGACTAGGGTGGACTCGGTGGACCGAAGGGCCTGTTTCCATGCTGTAACTTTAAACTCTAAATTAAACTAAACTATATGGCATGGATAAATATTTTGATTGTTTAATTTAGTTAGGTAGTTCTGCTGTGTAGCATGTTTCCATACCGTGGATTGGACATTATGTGGTTGATGAATTAGGGAACACCATTTATATTATATAGGTGAAATTAGTTACAACTCAACTTCAATTGGTAACTAGAGAACTACGTAAAAGTTGCTTTGAAAATTGACAAGCAGGAAAAAAATCTGTCTTTCAAAAAAAAGTCTGGGAGAAAAATGTGGCTATGTAACCTCCCTGCAGTAATCTCTTAAGAACCTAGTCTGTACTTTTGATTGTAAGTGGCCATAGTTATTGACACTTAATTGGTTTTATTGACACTTATACAATGAAACTTTATTAAACAATTGTCTGCTTATCTAGCAGTAACACAAAGAAACTTAAAGCTATTAAAAAGACATTTACATTTGAAAAGGAAGGCGAATATTATATCGCGAGTTTGAAACTCTCTAGCCCTAACCTCCTTTTCCCTAGCAATGCAATTGTCTTGAAACACGGGGTTCACTGGTCAGCGTGGACTCAGTGGGTCAAAGGGCCACGCCGTATCTCTAAACTAAATTAAACTAAATTAAACACAATTTTCCATAACACCAGATTTCTTAGGAATGCAACCAATGTATTATAGCTGAACTACCTGCGTTCATTATTCGTCAACAAGGAATATGGTATTAATACGGATAATTTACCAGAATTATGCCTGGATTAGGGGTATTAAATTGGACACACGTCGATTGTTTTCTCTGAAATGCCAGAGGTTGAGGTAAGACCTGATAGAAGTATATAAAATCATGAGAGGCTTAGATGGGGTAGACAGTCAGAACCTTACTACCAAGATGGAAATATCAAATACAAGAGGGCATAGCTTTAAGATGAGAGGAACAAGGTTTAAAGGAGATGTGCGTTTTTTACACAGAAGGTACTGTAGGAAGTGTCTGGAACATGCTGCCAGAGGTGGTGGCAGAAACAGACATGATAGTGGCATTTAAGAGACTTTTGGATAGGCACATGCACTGCAAGAGATATGCATTATGTGCAGGTAGATTAGGGGTGGCACAGTGGCGCAGCGGTAGAGTTGCTGCCTGACAGGGCCAGAGACCCGGGTTTGATTCTGACTACAGATTTAGTCTGTACAGAGTTTGTATGTTCTCCCTGTGACTGCGTGGGTTGTTACCGATTGCTCCGGTTTCATCCCACAGGTTTGTAGGTTAATTGGCTTCAGGAAAAATGGTAAATTGTCTCTAGTGTGTAGGATGGTGCTGGTGAATGGGGTGATCGCTGGTCGGTGCAAACCTGGTGAGTGGAAGGGCCTGTTTCCACGTTGTATCCCTAAACTAAACTAAAGTTGATCTTGTCATCATGTTCAACATAAACATTATGGGCTGAAGGGCCTGTTCCTGTGCTGTGATGCTCTATGTTGGAATAAACTTCCTGAAGATTTAAGACTTGCCTCAACTTTGACCAGTTTTAAAACAAGACTGAAAACTTTTATGTTTACTTTAGCTTTCAGCTAAATCTTAACTACATTGCACTTTTAACTTTTGCACTTTTTATAATGCATTTTTAACTTTGCTTTTATTTTATTTTAATTCTTCTATTTTATTTATTTTTATTATTTCATTTTATTGTATGACATGTTTTTATGTGAAGCACTTTGAGTCTGCCTCGTGTATGAAATGTGCTATATAAATAAAGTTGCCTTGCCTTGCCTTGCCTTGCCTTGCCTTGCCTATGTTCTAATATATGATTTATACACAAATGTATTTATCAGAGGAGCGCTTTCAGTATATTGCAATGGATGTTTTACTGTTTGTGTGCATTCTCAATGGGCTGAATGAATCCTCTCTGCATTGCACGGTTCAACGCTGGGTGGAGATTTATCCCTGACAGAGACAGCTTGTGCAGTATATTCTCATTCTGAAATGTCCTCCCAGTGATATCAAAGAAACGTTATCACACAACCATATTGCACATTTAACACATTTCTCTCGAGAGAGTTGAGTTTTTGTGATTTAACAGAGAGCTTTAAAATCTCAATGAATTTTTTGGAGAGTAGGCATGATATTTTTTTCCCCACTTGGAGGTCAGATCCTCCCTGCAGGCCTTCAGTGCAATGGAGACATCAAGAGCTTTGATGGAGAGTTCATAGCCACAATTCTTCTTCACCAAACAGCAGTGAGTATAAGCTCACTGCTCTCAGTGCACGAATGGTACAGATGTAGCGGAAGTTAGTCATCTTCTACTAGTGGGAGGGTCTAGGACTAGAGGGCACAGCCTCAGAATAAAAGAACGTACATTTAGAAAGGAGATGAGGAGGAATTTGTGGAATCCATTGCCACTGACGGCTAAGTGGATGCTGTCAATGGATATTTATGGCAGAGATTTACAGGTTCTTGATTAGTACGGGTGTCACGGGTTATGAAGGCAGGAGAATGGGGTTGAGAGGGAAAGATAGATCAGCCACGATTGAAAGGCAGAGTAGACGATGGGCCGAATGGCCGAATTCTGCTCCTATCACTTATGAACTTTAGAACATAAGGATAGAGGGGAAATCCTTTAGGACCGAGATGAGAAAAACATTTTTCACACAGAGAGTGGTGAATCTCTGGAACTCTCTGCCACAGAAGGTAGTTGAGGCCAGTTCATTGGCTATATTTAAGAGGGAGTTAGATGTGGCCCTTGTGGCTAAAGGGATCAGGGGGTATGGAGAGAAGGCAGGTACGGGATACTGAGTTGGATGATCAGCCATGATCATATTGAATGGTGGTGCAGGCTCGAAAGGCCGAATGGCCTACTCCTGCACCTATTTTCTATGTTTCTATGTTTCTATGTATTTAAGGAGACAGGATCATTAGAGGAAGGGGTAGGGGAACATAAATGGCTTTATTTCATTAGACAGTACAGTGACACAGCTGGTGGAGTTGTTGCCTCACAACGCCAGAGACCCAGATTCAATCCTGACTTCAGGCGCTGTCTGTACGGAGTTTGCACGTTCTCCCTGTGATGAGTTTTCTCCGGGTGCTCCGGTTTCCTCCCATATCACACCGACACGCGGGTTTGTAGGTTAATTAGCTTCTGTAATTCTGTGAAATTGCCCCTGGTGTTTACAGAGTGGATGACAAAGTGGGATAATGTGGAACTAATAAAAAAAATTAACAAGAACCTGAGGGGCAACACTTTCACACAGTATATGGTATATGGAACAAGCTGCCAGAGGAGATAGTTGAGGTGCTATCACAGCATTCAAAAGACATTTGGACAAGTACATGGATATTAAATGTTTTGAGGGATATGGACTAAATGGGACTAGTTTCATGGAGCATCTTGGTTGGCATGGACAAGTTGTACTGAAAAGATAGGTACATGGAAAGGTAAATTAATAGGAATTGTTTAGAGGAAGATGAACCACATGGGACTAGCAACGATGGGACATCTTGGTCGGCATGGGCAAATTGGACTGAAAGGCCTGTTTCCATGCTGTTGACTATAACTGGTTGATCAATGGCTGGCCAAAGTTGGGCCAAAGTGCCTGTTTCCCTGGGCCAAAGTTGGACCAAAGGACCTGTTTCCTTGCTGCACCTTTCAAACAATCAATTAATCAACAGCAATGGCAACACACAAGTCCTGCAGAACTCCAGCCATTATCCCGGAGTCTCCAAAGATTAAGGTACCCTCAATTTAGGCACAGCAGGTTCCTGCATAATTACATCCTTCCACGTAGCTCCTTCACTTCCATTCTTCTTTTAAGGCAATCAAAACCTCAAGGATTTGTACTTGATTAAAAAGTTCAAAAGGAACACGTGGCAGTATTGGGTCTAACTGACAAAATAAATTAGACTGTCAGAAAGAGAGGCAGGGGCCATGGTTTATTGCATGTATTGCAGCAAGCTTTTTTTTATTATTGATATATTACACACAGCATCAAAAATCCATTTCAGGTACATTAATGTTAATATTTTTGATGAACATTTCATGATGATAATTTCATTTTAAAAGTATACAGAGAGTTTGCATAAAATTGGAGTGGATCTAGTAGGGTGAATGCCCTGATTAAGCTCCCAAATGTAATATCGCCCCATTTACCGAACAGCAGCACATTGTTCTCTTAATGCATTCATTACAGCATGGATGAAATGGGAGCTGCTTCCTTAAGGAGGTTAGATTTAATGACCAGCATAAATACAAAATAAAGAATCTTCTACTTTCAACTCTTTATGTGTTTTGTTTTTTTTTGTTTGAGGTTTGATTGTCAATGGCACAAACTTTGAGAACATTTGTCAAAAGGATTGTAGGACGGGTTCTATTTTGATCAGGACATTGAGCGATGATTGTGCATGTACACACCCTCTGCTTTCCACTGGAAATAGATGAGCAATTCCCCTTTGTTAACTCCTCGGTTAATAATGCAGAGCCTGCTGGTGTGCAGCAAGACCTACATGGCATTCAAAGATGGGCGGATGAGGGGCAAGTGACATTTCCACCATCTGGGTGCGAGGGAGGAATCATCTCCACCAGGAGATGGGTGACCAGCTTCTCTTGACGTTCTGTAATTATCCGTCAGCACCATTGATGAGGAACTCAACTGGTCCAATAGAAAACTACGGCTGGTCAGAGACTGGCTACACTACAGCTCATGATGCACCTCCTGACTACCCAAAGCATTCCCTCCATCTACGAGGCACTGGCCCACAAGATGATGGAATGCTCTTTCCTTTCTCGGATAAGTGCAGCTCCAATAATTCTCAAGCAGGTCAGCAACATCCAGGACTAGATGATTCCCAACCCTTCGAACATTCCTCACCCGCCAGCCCTGGAATGCTGTGGATTCATTGTGTGCATCTGAAGCTCCCCATCGCAACAGAACCTCCCATCCCGTGGGTTCCACAAGGTTACCAGGCATGGGAAGAGCACCGCTCGCGGGCTTCCTATCGACCCACTCACTCTCCTGACTTGGATAAAGTTTGTCATTCCTTCATCAATGCTGGCTTTAATCCTGGAAATGCTTGCCCAACAACACAGTGGAATCACGCCACCTGGAATACCATGGATCACAAAGGCAGCTCATCGCCATCTCCCAAGGAAGTAAATGGTGCCCTTGCCAGTGATGGTCAAAGTTGCACTAATGAATAAATAAATAATAATGTTAAAAATTATTTCTTCTGCAGGAGCCTCCTGATGTTTAAAAAATATGGTAGATGCTAAAATATCTTATTTGGACTCTCAGGACTAATGCAATCATTTACAATGTTACTTTTAGAATATTGGCAAGTATATATACCTTTTTTATGAAATTTCCCGATCAGTTTCCTCAGATACAAATTTTACATCAGCATCCATTTTATAATAAATTTCATTAATTCATATTATCTGCAATCTCATTCAACCAAATAAAATAGGTTTTTCTTTTGGCTATCGAAGTATTAAATCTTGCATCTTTCTTCCTCGTTAAATCTTACAATCAATGTTACGCTAAAAATGACCCCAACGACATGATAAAAGATAAGGCAGAAATCCCTTTCATTCTGATTACTGAAATGGTTTTAAATGTCTGGATCAATAATATTATTTTATTGCAACAAAAACTGGTAGGATATTAGCATAGCGTAATATATTATTCATTGGAAGTATAGATTTCATTAAGATTTAGAGTTTACTTTGCTCTCAAATATACTCTTAGCTCAACAAGCTATGCACTGTTATCATCCCTCTGAGCAGCTTCCTGTGATACATTTGCAGAATTATAGGTGCATAACTCTGCCCCTGTGAAGCAAA
This sequence comes from Amblyraja radiata, assembly GCF_010909765.2. NCBI lineage: Eukaryota > Metazoa > Chordata > Chondrichthyes > Rajiformes > Rajidae > Amblyraja > Amblyraja radiata. The sequence continues at coordinate 17,962,901 of NC_045967.1, read as the reverse complement.
AGTATATGGATGTGACATTGATCAATAGTTGGCCAAAATGAGCGATCATTATTATTAACAGAACGAAGTCCGCTTTATGCAATCCAAATGTAAATCCAAGGCCATTAAAAAAGACATTGTGTCTCCGTGGAACCCGATGTGGGAAATGCTACATGTATCAGATGGGGGTCAATGGGCCTATTCCTGCCTTCTAACTGAGTATGTACTAACAAGACAATATTCATCCTTAATCCCACGAGACGCTCATTTAAAACACACGGCGTCCAATTAGTAAATCAGCACAGCCAGACTGCAGCACAGACTTCTGCACTGTTATACTCATTAGAGACGAAGATCTAGGCTAAAATAGAATAGGGAAAAGTGAGGCACATCTCTTGTGCTGTGATATTAATTATGCTTCCGAGCAGGTTATATAAAAATCAAAACTATTTCCAAGGTAGAATGAAGGCAATCCATTTTGAGTTTACATTGATTTTCTTTTTAATGTGCCTATCTTTGGCACAAAAGTCTTTCATATTTCACTGTAACAAAAAAAAAACCACACAGTGCATAATATGTAAATGCTGCAAGGATTAGCGAGGAGAAAGCACAGCGTCAGGGCTTTGTCTTTGAGCACTGGTGTAAGGCTTGACTTTGCACTGAAGCTGGGAATAACAAAGTCCTGGTTTAAAATCTCAAGCTTTGTTGCTCTTCATTAGCCAATGCTAAAACAAGACACTATAAATTACAACAGCCTGAGAGCTTGACATCTCAAAGCGGTTTGATTGAAAAGAGGATTTGCTAATGACCTAATTTCATTTAAAAATAAACTGATTATGTATGCTACTGAACCATGCATTTTGGACTTGTTGGAACCAACATACGTAAAATAAAAATAAAGCTTTGGTACTTGGTGTATAATTGGATTACAAAGCATGCATAGCATGGCAATAAATGAGAACTGTAATTTTACTTGGACAAACTTATTTCGCTCTCAGAATCTCAAACTGCAACCGGCATTAGATGTGGCATCTTTTTTAATGCCAAGATAATGTTTGGAACAAGTGTCAAGGAATGCAGGCAGAAGGATCTGCAGATGCTGGAATCTTGAACAAGGTGCTGGAGGAACTCAGCAGGTCAGGCAGCTTCTGTGGAGAGAATGGACATGCAACGTTTTGGGCCGAGACCCTTCATGGAATGCTTGAGGGATAAGACTATGATTGAAACAATAGCAAGTTATGCTGCTGGAAATCTGAATTAAACAAAAGTGCTGGGAATCTTCAGCAGATCAAGCGCAGCATCTGTGGAGAGAGGAACAGAGTTAATGTGTCAGTCAGACAGACCCTTCAGATCTGATGACAGGCTATTGACCTGAAAGCCTTGCTCTGTATCTCAATGGTGGATCCTGCCTGACCTATCGAGCATCTCAAACCTTTTGTTTTCTCTTTAAGGTAAACGTTATTGTTGGCAACATTGTCAGGCAGAGTCGCAAGAGCATCTTGGATGAGATTCCAGAGGAATTAACCCACTTCACATAACTGGGTTAATGTCCCTGCTAAAATAGAGAAATGGCACATGAACAAAGCAAGACAGACGTTCGACTCACGCTGTTCTGATTGATTTCCACGGATATTAAAATCATCCCTCCGCATGCTTGTTGACCTACATTGGGTCCTGGCCCAGTAACACTTTGGTATTAAGCAACTTGTTCCTCTTTTCAAATCCTTCCAATCCTTGGCCTCTGAATGCCTTATCCAAATCTGCAACTCTCTTGAGTATTATATGAATTTTTGTTGCTTGTGCATCCCAACTTTAACCATCAGCCCATTGGCACAGTGCCTTCGGCTGCCCTAGACTTAACTTTCAGGACTCCTTTGCAAAGATCTCCACCTATGTAAATTGGACAGAAATCTGGAGAGGAAAGGTTTAGAGGGATATGGGCCAAACACAGGCAGGTGGGACATGTGGCATCTTGGTCGACATGGACAAGTTGGGCCAATGGGCCTGTTACCATGCTGTTTGACTATATGACTATAACTCTATGACTATCTTGCTAGTGGCCCTACAACTCAGACCAAGTGAAGAGAAGTGTCCTTTCAGGAACATTTTTGAATGTGGGCCCTGACCCAAAACGTTACCTATCCATTCCATCCAAAGATGCTACTTAACCTTTTGTCAAGTACCTTGTGTTTTGCTCAAGTGTCCTGATGAGGTTTGATTTAAAAAAACCTTGCCTGTGAAGCACCACTTTTTGTCCATTAAACATGGCATGAAGATGCAAGATGAAGTGGGTTCAGCAATGGGCGATCAATCTGCAACCCCCAAGTTTTGAGTCTGACAATTGAGCTTTGTTGGAGTGATATTACCCAATCTTCCTGCTAAAGTATGTGACCAAAGATTAGAGTTTAGTTCAGTGTTCAGAAATACAGAATGGAAACCAGATCCTTCGGCCTATCGATCGCCCATTCACACTAGTTCTATTTTATCCCATTTTCTCATCCACACCTTACACCCTTGGGGCAATTTACAGAGGCCAATTAACCAACAAACATGCACGTTTTTGGGATGTGGGAGGAAGCCAGAACACCCGGAGAAATCCCCATGCGATCACAGTGAGAGCATGCAAGGTCCACATGTTTACCCTCAGTCTCCGACACTCCAGAGAAAACAATCCAAGACTGTCCAACCTCTCCTTATACGTAATACCTCCATAATCCCGGCAGCAATTGGTTAAATCACATCTGCACCCTCTCCAAAGTGTCCACATCCTTTCTGTGGCGGATGCTAGGAAAATTAGGTCAAACAGATCGGAATGTGTGAGAGAATAGATTGTTGGGAAATAATTTTGATGGCATTGTTCGATGGCACAGTGGCACAGCTGGTAGAGCTGCTGCCTCACAGCGCCAGAGACCATGGTTCGATCCTGACCCCCAGGAGGTATCTGTGTGGAGTTTGCACGCTCTCCCTGTGACCGCATGTGTTTCCTCAGGGTGCTCTGGTTTCCTCCCACATTCCAAAGACGTGCAGGTTTGTAGGGCCTCTATAAATTGCTCCTAGTTTTCAAGGTGTGGATGAGAAAGTGTGGTGACTTAGAACCAGAACGGGTGATCGGCGGGGACTCGGAGGGGCGAAGGGCCAGTTTCCATGCTGTATCTCTTAATCTCTTAAATAAACTAAAACCAAGCGAGAGAATAGGGTTCATCTGATTACTCTGAGAGCTGTCAGAGACTCAATGGGCCAAATGGCGTCCTTCAGAGTCATAAGTATGAGTAATATTTGGCACGATTTCATTTGTTTTGTACAAGTGAGTAGTGAAATGACATGTCTGATGCTGAATAATATCACATCTCCTGTTGTGTTCCACAAAACATTATTTCACTCCTCTGGAATGCCATCTGGATCAACCCACATATTCATTCTCCCTCTCAGGGGACTGACAATCATTGTTTGTGACACTCAGCAGAGCTTCCTGGCACTGTCATGTCATTTGATGTATTCATATATTCATAGAAATTAGAGCACTCCCCTGCCTGCACCTCTGCTGTGTAGAATGTAATTGCAGATGCTTGTTTTGTACCGAAGGTAGACACAAAGTACTGGAGTAACTCAGAGGGTCAGGCAGAAAAAGGATGGGAAACATTTCAGTTAGGGACCCTTCGTCAGAATCACAGAGGGGGAGCAGTGAGAGTCTCGCAGCACTCTCGTCGGAGAGAGGAGGAGAACTTCTTCTGAGCAGACATACCGTGAGGTCTGAAGAAGGGTTCCGTCCCATAACATCACCCATCCTTTTTCTCCAGAGATGCTGCCTGACCCGCTGAGTTACTCCAACACTTTGTGCCTATCTATTACATAGTGTGGAATTGTTTCACCTTGAGCAAAGGAGGCTGAGGGGTGATGATTATACGATTACTTATATATGTAAATACAATTATGAGAGATATGGATAGAGTAGATTGTCAATTATTTTCCCATGAGAAGGGGTATACAAATAAGAGTGTATATGCTTAAGGTGTGGCCTGACCCACATATTCCCAACACCATGTGAAAAATTATGCTGTGATTCAATATTTTGGATTTCAGATTTCTATCATGTTCTGCTAAGTTTGAATTCATCAACAGTTTTATGTTTAGGTTTATTATTGTCACGTGCACTGCGGTACTGTGAAAAGCTTTGTTTTAAATGCTGTCTAAACAGATCAGCTATATCATACATTATGACACATAAATACAATCAGTTCAAACTCAAGTACAATAGGTAGAACAAAGGGGAAGATACAGAGTGCAGAATATAGTTCTCAGCATTGTAGCGCACCAGTTCCAGAGCCAAATTGCAATGTCCTCAATGGGGTAGCGGTGAATCAGACAGTACCCTAGCTTATGAAAGGACCATACAGAAGCCTGGTAACAGAGGGGAAGAAGCTGTTTCTGAGTCTGGTGATGCGCACTTTCAAGTTTCTGTATCTTCTGTTGGAATGGAGCAGGAGAAAGAATGACCTCATGGCTCGGTATCCTGCAGTAACAACAGCTATCAGTCTCAGTTACTGATTCTCATCACAATGTTTTTTCTCTAAGGGAGAGTTTTGCAATTTTCACCATTTTGATAATCTTTATGTGGCGAAAGTCTAATATAAAGGTTTTGATTGATTGTTAGGTACAGCATGGAAACAGGCCCTTCGTCTCACCGAGTCTACGTCGGCCATTAATCACCCATTCACACTAGTTCTATTTTATCACACTTTCTCATCAACTCACTCGATACTCAGGGCAATTTACTGAGGCAAATTAACCTCCAAACTCATGCGCCTTTGTGGGAATGTGGGAGGAAATAGGAGTACCCGGAGGAATGCAAACTCCACACGGGCAGCACCTGAGGTCAGGAGCAAACCCGGGTCTCTGGCGCTGTAAGGCAGCGACTCTACCAGATGAGCCACTGTGCTGCCTATAGGTTTTGCCACTATATTCTGGACTCTTCCCCCACAAGAGGGAATAGTTTCCATCTGCTTTATTGAATCATTCCTCACACCGCAATCAGACCATTTAATTGCTTGCTATGTTATGACTTCAAGCACCATCTCCCCAGGAAATGTTGGCACTTTATCACTTTGGGATACAGTGCCAACAGACCTGCGTTCGATCCTGGCTACAGGTACTTGTCTGTACGAACTTTATACATTCTCCCTGCGACCTGCGAGTGTTTTCTCCGGGATCTGTAGTTTCCTCCCACACTCCAAAGAAGATTGAGGGGGGATCTTATAGAAACTTTAAAAATTCTTAAGGGGTTGGACAGGCTAGATGCAGGAAGATTGTTCCCGATGTTGGGGAAGTCCAGAACATGGGGTCACAGTTTAAGGATAAGGGGGAAATCTTTTAGGACCGAGATGAGGAAAACATGTGTGTAGGATAGCGTTGGTGTGCGGGTATCATTGGTCGGCGTGGACTTGTTGGGCCGAAGGGCCTATTTTTGCACTCCATCTCTAAACTAAACTAAACTAAACTAAACTAAACTAAACTAATGCGTATTTTCTTTCAAGCTTCAAATATTAGGGTGAAATTAATTTTGATCACCAACATAGAGTATAAAATAGTATGGCATTGCCAGTGGTCCTTCAGCCTACAATGTTTCTGCTGAACATAATGCCATGTTTAACTGATCTAATCTGCTTGTACATGATCCAAATTCTTCTATTCCCTGCATATCTATGAGCCTGTTAATTGCCACATTCATATCTGTCTCAATTACCAGCCCTGGCAGCACGTTCCAGGCACCCACTACTCTCTGTGTACAAACCTTTCCCTGCACATCTCCTTTAAACTTTCCCTCTCACACCTTAGTGTAGGACATACCTTGTAGTGTTGGACAATTCCACCCTGGGGAAAAGGCTTTGAATGTCTACCCTGTCAAGGCCTCTCATAATGTTGTACACTAAGCTTTGGAAATGTTGCTGGCTGGCGAAGCAAATGAGTTCAATGATTGGGAAGTATGGTGTTGTCAGTGGTATATGTCAGTGGTTATGGTAGTGAATGATTAATAGTAGTCAACAGTAGTTAATAGTAGTTAACGATAGTGGCCAAAAACAAACGCAAACTGTAATATGAAGACACGAGGAATCGCAGATGTTGAAAGCTTGAATAAAGTTCTAAGTGGTTGAGAACTCAGCATGTCAGGCGACATCTGTGGATGGAAAGTACAGGCAATATTTCTGGTCAGAGCCTTCTTCGGACTGATCGGAGTAGGGGAGGGAAGAAGGCTGGAAAAGAGAGGAGGGGTCAGGACAAAGCCTGTCATTGATAAGGAGATACAGCAACCAATCAATCTACCCCTCAACTGTACCCACCTATCGCAACCCCAGGCTTTAGTCCCACCCCACCTCTTTTTTCCAGCTTTCATCCCCCTACTACATTGGTGTGCTCCGAAACATCACCTGTCCATTCCTTCCACAGATACTGCCTGATCAGCTGAGTTCCTCCACCACTTTCTCTTTTGTTCCTGCAAAATGTTTTGGTTGGTAACTTGCTGGAAACCACATCCGCAAAACAACGATTTTTCTTCCAAACTGTGGCCCATGTCATAGCTAAAATGGCTTGGCCGATCTCTCAGAATCAAATTTGTCAAAATTATTTATGGAGGCAAAAACACACTGCCCTTGCAAATTTGCTTTCATTTCATAGCTGTGGTGATTGAAATATGGTCACGCTCAGAAATTAGTCAGTGCATGGAGTCATAGAGTCATAGAGTCATGGAATCATACAGCATTGAAGCAGCCCCTCATCCCAACTCGTCCATGCCGACCAAGATGCCCCATCTACGCTAATCCTTTCTGCCTGTATTTGGCCCATATCCCTCTACACCTGTCCATGTACCTGTCCAAATGTTTTTTAAACATTGTGATGGTACCTGCCTCAACTACCTCCTCTGGCAACTTGTTACATATACACCCCACCCACTGTGAGAGAAAATTGCCGCTCAGGTCCCTATTAAATCTTTCCTCTAACACCTTAAAACTATGTTTTCTAGTTCTTGATTCCCCTATTCTGGGTTAGAAAAAAACTCTATACGTCTACCCTATCGATTCCCTTCATGATTCTCTACACACAAAGGCAGGTAGGTGCCTTTCTTTTATCGAATGTATATCACTTGAACCTCGCATTTTTCAATTAACTTACAAAACACAATATTCTCAAAAAATATCCTTCTGAATCTGTTCACATTTTCTCGTTGACAGGATTTCATCTCCAGCCTGCATTAAAGCATGAAGGATTGCACTAAAAAATTCTGATAACTGCAACTCTCATGTCTATCTCTATTCTTCACAATATGTCACCAGTATGTGCGAAGAGATGTAATGATACAGTAGAATATGGTTTATAAAATACAAATGCATTTTCAGGAACTTCAGGGCATAGAGGGGGGGGCACACAACACTTTCCTTCATTTATCATTACATTCCAGTAGGCTTGCATGCCAAAATGGGAAGAGATAGAGACACAAGGAACTGCAGATGCTGGAATCTTGAGCAAAACACAAAGCGTTGGAGCACATCAATGGGTCAGGCAGCATCTGCGGACAGAACGGACAGACCACTTTTCAGGTCGGGATCCTTCTTGAGAACAGGCAAGAGCCCATATATCCACTCCGGATGTTCCTAGGTTAAATTTGAAGCCTGTGTGATTATTTCTGATTCACTTGTCTTCGATCCACAATTATGGGTCCCTGTTGAGGCTAAGTAATGAGACAAGATTTTAGTTGGTCAGCAATTGAGCTCTTATAACATATTCATCTTGGTTATGAGCCATATTATTGGGCAAACCCTAATTGCCTGTTCTAGGTGTGTAGGAATGAACTGCAGATGCTGGTTTACACTGAAGATAGACATAAACTGTTGAGTAACTCAGCGTGTCAGGCAGCATCTCTAGTGAAAAGGAATAGGTGACGTTCTGGGTTGAGACCCTTCATCAGATTGTCTAAGGTGTAATTTTTAAATGTTTTTTTAATTGATACATTAAATATAATCGCAAGCTTTTCATTATCCTCACACTCAAATGCTGGTAATTATTAATTTTGCTTGCAAACCTCCCCCCCCCCCCCCCCCCCATTTCAGCAGAACACTTTTAAAAGCAGCAAGGCAGATCACAAACTTATTTTTTAAACAAACCTCCCCCCCCCCCCCCCCCCCTAGTTGTCCTACCAGTTCCACTGTTCATATCCCTGTATCCCATCGTTATCACCTCTTCCCCAGCCAACAATGGGCCATTATGGGCCTCACCCTTCCTTGGTCATCTTGTCATCCCTGCTTTGTTCTGGCCTTTTCCTACCTCCAGTTCCCTCCCCTCTACTTTCAGTCTGAATACAATACAATACAATACAATTCAATTTATTGTCATTTGGACCCCTTGAGGTCCAAACGAAATGTCGTTTCTGCAGTCATACTTTACAAACAAATAGACCCAAGACACAACATAATTTACATAAACATCCATCACATTGCTGTGATGGAAGGCCAAAAAAACTTATCTCTCCACTGCACTCTCCCCCCCGATGTCAGAGTCAAAGTCAAAGTCAAAGCCCCCGGCGGACGATGGCGAATTGTCCCGCGGCCGTTAAAGCCACGCCGGGTGATGCAAGGTCGCGCACCGGGTCTTGGTGTTAGAGCCCCCGGCGGGCGCTCGCAGTCCCGCAGCCATTCCAAGCCGCGCGGGGCGGTGATGTAATGCCCCGCTCCCGGAGCTCTTCAACCCCGCAACTCGGGCGGGAGAAGTCGCCGTTGCGGAAGCCCTGAAAAGCGGACTCCCTCCAGGGACCCGCGGGCTCCCGGTGCCGCCGCCCGCCAAACCCGCAGTTGCAGCCTCCGAATCTCCGGGGGTCGGGTCGCAGCAGCGTCCACCACAGCTCCACCCGCTCTGGACTCGGCCAGCTCCGCGACGGTGAGGTGAGTAGTCGGCACCACAGCCCCCGGTCTTCCTGTTGGAGGCCGCTCCTCGTTGCCGCCCCAACGACAACGGAGACCCGACAAAGAAAAGGTCGGGTCTCCCGTGCAGGGAGAGATTTAAAAGTTACCCCCCCCCCCCCCCCCCCCCACACCACCCCCACCCCCCCACACACATACCCCAACAAAAATAACAAAAACTACATAAAAACATAAGACATAAAATAATAAAAACGCAGGCGGACTGCAGAGGCCGCTGCTGACGAAAGTCGCGCCGCCAAATCTGAAGAAGAGTCCCGGCCCGAAACGTCACCTATTCCTTTTTCTCCAGAGATGCTGCCTGATCCACTGAATTACTCCAGCACTTTGTGTCTACCTTCGGTATAAAGCAGTATCTGCAATTCCTTCCTGCACAAATGATTTCTTATCAGTTTGACTGCTTGCTGGTTTTACCTCTTTGGAGAGATTAAACAAGGCTGCCATTCATTCAATATTGTTCACAATCTGTGGATGAACTAGGGGACTTCACAACTAACATGTTCAGTGTGAAGAAAATCAACAGACAATTTGTACGCAGCAAGCTCCACCAACAACAAGGTCATAAATGATTGGATAATTATTTCCAGTGCCGCTGAGAAGCCAGACAGAACTTCTTTGATCGTCTTTTAGTGTTAATGTTTAATATCCACCTGTGAGAGCATTTGTTTAAAGCCTTATTCTAAGACAACAATTCCGACACTGTGGAGGTGTGTGCTGCACACTGATGGCTCAGATCTCCAGGGAGAGCTTTGAAATAGCAGCATTCTGTTTTTGAGACAAAATTGCAACCATTTTAGGTACTGAGCAGTGGAGAAAAAGAATTGTTTAGTTTAATTTAGTTTTGAGAAACAGCGTGTAAACAGGTCCTTCGGCCCACCGTGTCCATGCCACCTGGCAATCCCCGTACACTAACACTTTCCTACACACACTAGGGACAATTTACAATTATACCAAGCCAATTAACCTACAAGCCTGCACGTCTTTGAAGTGTGGGAGGAAACCGGAGTTCCGGGAGAAACCCCACGCAAGTCACGGGGAGAACGTGCAAACTTCGTACAGACAAGCACCCATAGTCAGATTCGACCCTACACACTAGGGAAAATTTACAGATGCCAGTTAACCCACAAAACCCCATATATTTGTAATATGGGATGAAACCAGAACACCCGGAGAAAACCCACGTGGTCACAGCGAGAACGTGCAACCTCCGTACCGAAAGTTCCTGTAGTCAAGATCGAACCCGGGTCTCTGGCGCTGTGAGGCAGCAACTCTGGATAACATGCAACAAAAGCTTTTCCCTGTACCTCGGTATATGAGACAATCAACTAAACTAAACTACCATTGTGCCACTGTGTCGTCCCTGATATATTTTTGGTGATATGTTTTTGTTACATTGTAATATGTTCATTGGGATATATAATTTCAATCCAATCTTCAGCATCAAAATACAAAACAAAATTAAGGTGAAGAACTGGTTTTGTAACTGTGGATCAGTTCTGATTATCTTAAAGGTCACCGGGATAATTTAAGGATGAAAACCATATAGAATGTATGAGCTTAGCACATGAGATACTGTACATGTCACAATGTTGGCATGTTAATGTCCATCTTTAATACCTCTGATCAGAGTGTTAGAAAATGACACAGAGGTTAAAGATGTATAGGAAGGAATTGCTGATGCTGGGTTAAACCAAGATAGACAGAAAATGCTGGACTAACTCAGCGGGACTGGCAACATCTCTGGAGAGAAGGAATAGGTGATGTTTTGGGTTGAGACCCTTCTTCAGGCACTTAAAGATGATTTGTAATCAAAATGGAGCACACTTGACTCATATAATATAGAACAGCACAGCATAGGAACAGGCTCTTTGGCCCACAATGTCTGTGCTGAATATGATGCCAAAATAAACTAATCTCATTTGCCTGCACGTGATCCACATCCCTCCATACCCTGCATATCCATGCACCTATACAAAAGCCATTTGAACGCTGCTATTGTACCTGCCTCCAACACCACCCCTGACAGCGGGTTCCAGGCACTCACCAACCTCTGTATTAAAAAGCTGACCCACACATCTCCTTTAACCTTTCCCCCTATCACCTTTAACCTAAGCCCTCTAGTCTTTGACATTTGTAGCCTGGGAAAAAGGTTCTGACTGTCTACTCTATCTATGCCTCTCACAATTGTGTAACACTCCTATGAGGACTCCCCTCAACCTCTGACGCTACAGAGAAAACGCTTATGCTTGTAACGACTACCCTCTAATCCAGGTAGCATTCTGGTAAACCTCTTCCGCACACTCTCCAAAGCCTCCACATCCTTCCAGTAATCTGGTGCCTGCCCTGTTCTTGACAATCTTGAAATTTTAATGCCAACAATTGGACATTCACTTTGTACCTGCTGAAGCTCACATTTATAGCGTATAATTGCTAAGGAATTTGCATCACTGGCAATGACTTTGATCGGTAAGGGCATATGCAATTTGGCTACAACTCGAGATTTAAATTGTAAACCACCACTTGTGTCTGTGCTTCTTAATTTACGGGCAAATTGAATCTGCACTCTCGTTTCTGTGTGCAGGTCATAGACATAATCATAAAGAGAGCATGTTGATACTTCTACTTGCTTAGAGGTTTAGAGATACAGTGTGGAAACAGGCCTTTCGAGCCGTCAAGTCTGTGACGACCAGTGATCGCCCATATGCTTGTTCTATGTTATCCCAGTTTCACATCCTACACACTAGGGATAAATTACAGAAGTCAATTATCCTACAAACCTGCATGTCTTTGGCGTGTGGGAGGAAAGCAGAGCACCCAGAGGAAACCCACGTGGTCAAAGACCCATCATTTGGGACAAAGGCCCATTTATTTATTTATTTGCCTCTGGACACAATTTGAGATTTGTAATAGAAAAAAATCACGTGGTTAAAGTGCACATTGTCAGATTTTTATGCATTTTGGTTTCACCATGTGGAAATTACAACAGTGTTTTTACATAGTCCCCCCATTTGAGGGCACCATAATGTTTGGGACACAGTAAATGAAAGTAGCCATGTTTAGTATTTTGGTGCATATCCTTTGCATGCAACGACTGCTTGAAGTCTGCAATTCATGGACATCACCAGTTGCTGGATGTCTTCTCTGGTGATGCTCTGCCAGGCCTGTATTGCAGTATTCTTTAGTTTATGCTTGTTTTGGGGGCTAGTGCCCTTCAGTGTATAAAAGGCATGCTCAATTGGTTTCAGATCGGATGATTGACTTGGCCACTCAACAATTCATTATTTTTTAGCTTTGAAAAACTCCTTTGTTACTTTAACAGTATGTTTGGGATCATTGGCTTGCTGTAGAATGAACCGCCGGCCAATGAGTTTTGAGGCATTTGCTTGAACTTGAGCAGATAGGATGTGTCTGTACACTTCAGAATTCATTATGCTACTACCATCAGCAGTTGCATCATCAATGAAGATAAGTGAACCAGTACCTTCAGCAGCCAAACATGCCCAGGCCATAACACCCCCACAACCATGTTTCACAGATGAGGTGGTATGCTTTGGATCTTGAGCATATCCTTCTCTCCTCCATACTTTGCTCTTGCCATTACTCTGGTAAGTTAATCTTTGTCTCATCTGTCCACAAGACCTATTTCCAGAACTGTGGTTGCTCTTTTAAGTACTTCTTGACAAACTGTAACCTGGTCATCCTATTTTTGCGGCTAACCAGTGGTTTGCATCTTGCAGTGTAGCCTCTGTATTTCCATTCATGAAGTCTTCTGTGGACAGTGGTCATTGACAAATCCACACCTGACTCCTGAAGAGTGTTTCTGATCTATTGGACAGGTGTTTGGGGATTTTTCTTTATTATAGAGAGAATTCTTCTGTCATCAGCTGTGGAGATCTTCCTTGGCCTGCCAGATTAGTATGCTCACCAGTGCTGTCTTTCTTCTTAATGATGTTCCAAACAGTTGATTTTGGTAAGCCTAAGGTTGGCTGATGTCTCTAACAGCTTTATTCTTGTTTCTCAGTCTCATAATGGCTTCTTTGACTTTCATTGGCACAACTTTGGTCCTCATGTTGATAAACAGCAATACAAGTTTCCAAAGGTGAAGGAAAGGCTGGAGGAAAGACGAGGTGCTGCGAGCTCTCTTATACCTGCATTAAGGAGGCAATTAAACACACCTGAGCAATTACAAACGCCTGTGAAGCCATGTGTCCCAAACATAATGGTGCCCTGAAATGGGGGGGACCATGTATAAACACTGCTGTAATTTCTACATGATGAAACCAAAATGTATACAAATAGCCTTTAATAAAATTTGACAATGTGCATTTTAACCACATGTGATTTTTTCTATTACAAATCTCAAATTGTGAAGTACAGAGGCAAATAAATAAATGATGGGTCTTTGTCCCAATCATTATGGAGAGCACTGTACAAACTTGTACGTCTTTGGAGTGTGGGAGGAATCCAGAAATCCCGGAGAAGAACCACGCAGGTCACGGGGAGACCATGCTAACTACATACAGACAGCACCATAGCCAGTATCAAACCCCGGTCTTTGGCACTGTCAGGCAGCAGCTCTACTACTGCACCACTGTGTTGTGCCAATCCTGCTCATTTCACACCATTTTTGTGGGTCTTTTGGCTGCATGATTTTGGCTTTGCAACAAAGAATATATTCCTGAGATAGTTGACTTTAATTGGCTTTGAAATTTTGAAACACAGGTTCTAAAGGATGCCATAGACATACAGTTCCCTTCTATTCCATCAAGTCTGCCAGCCACCAATGGCTTCCTGCAGATGTTTGGACAAACGTCAGAGAGGAAAAGACAAAGATGTGGGGTGAAATGTCCAACTATCTGCCTATCAAACCCGCATCACCTGTATCCACCTATCACTTGCCACTCTTTATCCCGTTCCTCTGCTCTTCCAGCATTCTATTCCCACTCCCACTACAATCAGTCTGAAGATGGTTCCTGACCCGAAACCCCACCTTTCCATGTTCTCCAGAGATGCTGCCTGATCTGCTGAGTCACTGTGTCTTTTTTTGTAAACCAGCATCTGAAATTCCTTGTGCCTACATTTTTCAGCATATAAATCATGCATTCAATTTTAGCTCAGATTTTACTTCGGAGTCACGTGAGTGACTACGTGAAGAACCCCGCCAGGATGCATGCGTGTCATATCGCTTTCACGCTTGCGAAATGACAGGCGGGGTGGAGCGTTCCCCCGCAGCGGTAAGTTTGAAACCGCGACCTGCAGGTAAGTGATTTACTCTGCAGTAGTTTTTGTCCCCGCGCCGTTTTTACACAGGGGGGGGGAAGCTGGACAAAATAGTATCCACAAGTGCTGCGAGTGAAGCTGGCTGGGGAGGACCGCGAAGTTGCGGGAGCCAGCAGCAGCTGAAGGCACAAGCCCCGTTAGTGGGATCAGCTGTGCCGACATTTGGTCCCGCGCCGGCCAGAACACCACGGCCGGGCGGGAGACTATTCAGAATGGGGCCGTCGACTTTGACAAGTCAAAAACGGCAGGAGGCGGGGTGGAACGACGTTCCCCCGTAGCAACAGTTTAAGCCTGGACCTGCAGGTAAGTGAAACTGCAGTCTTTATTCTCCCCATACTGTTTCACAGGTGGGGAAACATGGTGAGCTGTGCAAATAACGGCAGGCAGCACAGGAATCACCCGTAAGGGAACAGCTGTGCCCGACTTCGCTCCCGCACCGGCCAGATTAAACACCATGGCTGGGCGGGAGACCATACAGAACGGAGCCGTCGGCTTTGACACGTCAAAACGGCAGGAGGAGGGATGGAAGACATTCCCCCTTAACGGCAAGTTTTAAGCCTGGACCTGCAGGTATGTGATACTGCGGTCTTTATTGTTCCTATACTGTTCTACAGGTGGGGGGAAACATGCACAAGGCAAAGAAGTCGACCAGAGCTGGCAGGGGAAGACCGCGGAGTTGCGGACGCCAGCAGCGGCCGGCGGCACAGGAATCACCCGTAAGGGAACAGCTGATCCCGTCTTCGCCCCCGCACCGGCCAGATTAAACACTGCGTCTGGGCGGGAAGGCAAGAAGAAAACTAAAAGAGTCGAGGACTGATGAGTCCGACTTTGGGCGGCCAGCGACCGTGAGCGCTGGACCCGGTCAGAGCGGCTTATGGAGCCGAGCTCCAACATGACAGGCTCCGGGAGATGGAGTCTAGTCACTGTGGGCACTATGTAAAACCCACAGCAGCACCTCTTGTAGGGCTGCACAGTGCATCTCCCTCGTCAGAGGGGAGTACTGGGGGGGGGGTCAATTCTGGGCTGACCCTGAAGAGGGGTTTTGACGAACAAAACTACAAGTGTGCAAGGTGTGCAGGAAGGCAAAATCTACTGGTCATAGTGTCCAAATACATACAGCCAGACCACGATGGACACCACTACAAAAATACTTGGGATCAGGAAACTGCGCATCCCTGAATGTTCCAGTCGTGGAAATAGCATCTGGAAACATGTCGGAGCAGGACTTAGGAAAGCCCTGGGGCTCATAAAGGCGACAACATTAAGGATCTCCTACAGCCAAAGACAGCACACTTATGTACCCACCAGCAGAACAAGAGAAGCTGGTGAAAGCTCAAAGGCCGGGCATACAGGACAGCGGTCTTTTAGACCATAGCCCAGACCGGCCTTTCTGGATGATGCGCAAACCCCCAACCCAAAAATAAACCCAGACACCGGCGCCTCAACCTCCACGAAGACCACACAGAAGAAGCAAACTTCCACTGGTAACAATGGAGGTAGGTGGGTCTGGTCCCTTACAAATTATAGGAAGAGTGGATAATACACACATTGGTGGGTGATTACACTCTTTTGGATACATGGTGTATATTAACTACAGACACTTATATCCTAAGCAGTATCCAGGGATATACCATTAAATTGTGCAAAAGGGGTAATGGGTAAACCCAACACGATTGGCTGGAATTTGTGTCTTATATCTTTACCAAAAAAAAAATAGATGGTGACAGTCGCATCATCATCGAATTGACCAAATTTAATACATTGTACTATATATTCAGTACAAAATGGGAACTGGTAACTGCTAAAGGACTGCTTTCCAAAGGCTACTCCATGGCTAGCATCGACCTAAAAGATACTTACTATTCAGTGCCTACACGGACTGATCACAAACGTTATTTAAAAAAAATTCAACTGGATGGGGCAGCTCTGGCAGTATAGAGCTCTACCAAATACATAATCATATGATCGTACTAATTGTGGGCATAACTTTGGAGTTGGCCTAACTAGCTGTAACATCCACCATACAATTGGGTGAAAACTGGGGTTATCATCCATCCAGTTAAATCTAAACTAACACCTACCAACATAATGGATTATTTGGGGTTCACTATTGACAGCTCACATGTCAGTGACTTTACCAAAGGACAAGGCTACAGTCTTAACTGAGGCCTGCAACAACCCCACTGACATCAGTGAACCGTCTATCAGATTGGTAGCAAGTATAATTGGCATATAGTGTCTGCTTTTCCAGCCACACAATTTGGACCTTTGTATTACCAAAAATCTACAAAGGACAAAAATACAAACACTCAAAGTTAATACTGGTCATTTCGACAGACCAATAAGCCACCAATCAAAGCTTATGGAATTAAAATGGTGGAAGGATAACATTCAGGCATTGTTCCAACCCTATCATTATCAGCAAACCCTTAGGGGTGCTACAAACTGATGCCAGTGCGCTTGGTTGGGGTACTACCAATTTCCATCTCCATCTGTGGAGGTAGATGAAAGGCACAGGAGGCATCATTATCACAGACACTGGGCATAAACTACCTGAAAATGTGGGGTGCGTTCTATGGCCTAAAGTCATACTGCTCTGGGATAAATCACCAGCATGTCAGACTACAGAGTGACAAACTGACTAATACAATTTGGTAAGGGTGTATCCAGAGAAATATTGGAATATCAGCTACTTACCTACCAGGTAACCCAAAATTCAGTGACAAACATCAGGTCACGCAAATTCAATAAAATAAGACTTAATCACCAGTTACCAAACTGTGTTTCTTGGGAACCAGACCCTGGGACAGCAGGGACAGATGCTTTTCACTGCATTGAGGGGGCAATTGTTTATCTATGCATTCTCTCCTTTTCTGCATCATCAGTCGGGTATTACGAAAAATACAACAAGACTCAGCGTCTGTTAATTGGTAGTGCCGATTGGCCTACTTAACCATGGTTCCCTGTGATACTCAACATGGGTTTTAACCATGCATCACCATCCTGAAACAACCAGATTATTGGTTCATCCCATAACAGGGGAACCCATCCATGTCAAAAACAACAAACCTATCTATTTGTAGAGTCTAAAGAAACCTCTACTGCAACTGGGACTGGCGGACCGAACATTGAACATTATCTCAGCGGGCCACAGACAGTCCACCAAAAAACTATATCTGGTATACATCAGGAAATGGGAGCTATATTGTCACAGAAACAACATCACCTACTGTTTTTTGAACATAATGTCTGTTCTCAAATTCCTGGCAGGCCTCCATTATGATGAGGGGCTCAGCTACAGTGCCAATAACTGCGCCAGAAGTGTCCTTTCAACATATCTATGGCGAGGATCAGAGCGTCATTCAACGGATGCAACATAATTTCCTCAAACTCAACAGCGATAAGACAGAATTCCTCCTCATAGGCTCCAAAGCCACACTCAGCAAAATCAATAACCCCACTCTCACCATCGACGGCACCACTGTCTCCCCATCTCCCCAGGCCCGCAACCTTGGCGTGATCTTTGATTCCACCCTCTCCCTTGAGCCTCACATCCGCCATGTCATTAAAACCTCCTTCTTTCATCTCCGCAACATCGCTAAACTCAGACCCTCTCTCACACCTCCCGCTGCTGAAAGACTCATCCATGCCTTCATCTCCTCCCGACTGGACTACTGCAACTCTCTTCTCCTTGGCATCAGCTCCACCTACATCAACCGACTCCAACTGGTCCAGAACGCAGCCACCCGACTCATCACCCACACCAAATCCTGGCATCACAGTCCTCAAACAACTTCACTGGCTTCCCATCTCCCACCGGATCAACTACAAAATCCTGATCCTCACCTACAAAGCCCTCCACCATCTGCCCCCCCCCCCCCATATCTCACTGACCTCCTCTCCCCCTACCAACCCTCATGGTCCCTCAGATCCATATCAGCCGGTCTCCTCTCCATCCACAAGTCCAACCTCCGCAGTTTTGGGGACAGAGCCTTCTCCAGGGCAGCTCCCAGGCTCTGGAACTCCCTCCCCCAACTGATCCGCAATTCCGTGTCCCTCACCATCTTCCAGTCTCGCCTCAATACCCATCTTTTCACCTCTGCCTATCCTTAGCCCCACGTCCCCCTCCCTTTTCATCTGTGCATTAATTGCCTCATATTGTGTTATGTATTGAATTCTGTCTTTACTTTGTGTACTAGTCATGTCTCTACTATTTATTTCATTCCCCTTACATGTTTTTCCTCTACCTGTTAAATTTTTGTAAGGTGTCCTTGAGACTCTTGAAAGGCGCCCATAAATAAAATGTATTATTATTATTATTATTATTATTCTGTTGGGACTCACCCCTGGTAACCAAACTTATGAGGGGAATTTTTAATATCAATCCCCCAAGAACCAGGTACTCTCTAAATGGGATATGAGTATTGCCCTAACGTTGCTAAGGAATTGGTCTCCAGCAACTGCTCTGTCCCTGCAAAGACTGACGCACAAAACAGTCATGCTGATGGCTTTGGTCACGGCACTAAGGGTACAGTCGTACATAAGTTAAGGCTGGACCATATGACTTCTTCAAAAGGAATATAACGTTTCATATTACGAATTAGTCAAACAGAACAGACCGGGATCATCAGGCCTCAAAATAGAATTTAGGGATTACCCTACAGATATCGTCTCTGTATAATAAGACAATTATTGTTCTATATGGAGAACACCAAAAACATCTGAGGCTATGAGATGACACTACTAATCAGCCACAAACAAACCCACAAAAAAGTGTCGGTTCAAACTATTTCCAGATGGCTGAAACAGGTTTTAACAACAGCTGGGGTGGATACTGTTCAACATATTCAAATCTTATTCCACCAGGGCTGCAACTACATCGGCAGCTATGGAGTTGGATGTACCAATGAACCAAATCCTCGAGACAGCAGGATGGATCAGGGGAAAATGTACCAACTATTCTACCACAAACCAGTAGTTAAACTGGAACTTTGCAGAGCCAATTTTAAGTTCTGTAATATAATTTCACCCCATAAATAGGGGCTATGATTTGTTGTTAACAATTTATTATGGATTTCAATGTTGGATTAATGTCTAAACATGTTAACACAATTCCTCCCACAGTCAATTAAGGCAGATGTGATGCATGGACTCGTTTCCACGGCATGAAATCACAGAGCTTTGAAATCTTCACGTAGTCACTCACGTGACTCCGAAGTAAAATAGTAAGATTAAACGAGAACTTACCAGTTCGAAGTTTGATCGTTATTTTATGAGGAGTACGTTGAGGGAATACGTGCCCTCCGCTCCCACCCTTGATCATATACTCAACTGGTATTTTCTTCTCTAATCTTACTATGTTCAGTCATTACAGTTATCTGTGATTTCACACCGCTGCTTTGAAGAATGACACGCATGCGTCCTGGCGGGGTTCTTCACGTAATCCCTCAACGTACTCCTCATAAAATAACGATCAAACTTCGAACTGGTAAGTTCTCGTTTAATCTTACTATTATTTCACATTCCTGATTAGTCCTGCAGAGAGATATAATTCTTCTTGTTAACATGTTTCAATAAATTAAGTACAAAAGGACACAAAGTGCTGGGACAACTCAGCAGGACAGGCAGCATCCCTTGAGAATATGGATAGATGAAGAGTCTCGACTCGAAATGTCACCTGTTCCATATTCTCCAGAGATGCTGCCTGAACTGCTGAGTTACTCCAGCACTTTGGGTCCTTTTGTGCATTAACCAGCATCTGCAGTTCCTTTTTTCTCAATAAATTAAGTAGTTCATGTAAAATACTCGCACTATTCTTGAAATCCCTTTTCAATCACATTGCATTTACATGGCCAAATCTATTATCTGTGGATCCAAATTGCTGAAAATTGAAATAAAAAAAATTACAGCATATAATGGCAACTACAAAGATCAATGGCACCTCCGGGTTCAATCCAGATTTCCAAAGCTGTCTCTGTGGAGTTTGCATCTATTCTCCCTGTGAATATGTTTCTCCTGATTGCTCCGGTTTCGTCCCACATCCCAAAAATGTGCGCGATGTTCATTGATTGGTAGGTATAATCTGCCACGTGTAGGACAATAGTTGCAGAATCTGGAGAGGTGTTGATCAGCATGTGAGTGAAGAGAAAACAAAACTTAGTGTAGTATTATGTAAATGGATGATTATAGGTTGCAATGGACTTGTTGGGTTGAAGGGACTCTTTGACACGACTCAATGATGAAGTAAAAATATACATAAATATTAATTTGTAATATCTATCTCTTAATATCTCTGAATGAAAATAGTGAAAAGAAATATTTAGCATTCTAGTAAATCGTCACCACTCGCAACAGTTTCAGTGTAACTATGAACTGTAATCTTGGGAAAATGAGGCCAGATAGAACTTCACAGGATTGCTATTGTCTGAGGAGTTTCTTAACTGGATGATATTGTCTCTTATAGTCACACATGAAGTATTAAGTAGATTTTGAGTATTGCAAATCCACAATCTCCTAATGCAAACTGACCCTGACAGCCATGTCATAGATCTTATCATGGATATTATGTTGTTCTAAAGTGGGAGGGAAATTGTGAAACATAATGGTTTATAAAGTAACATTTGAAGGTTGCATTAGAGCAGCACAGTGGTGCAGCAGTAGAGTTAGAAACATAGAAACATAGAAACATAGAAATTAGGTGCAGGAGTAGGCCATTCGGCCCTTCGAGCCTGCACCGCCATTCAATATGATCATGGCTGATCATCCAACTCAGTATCCCGTACCTGCCTTCTCTCCATACCCTCTGATCCCCTTAGCCACAAGGGCCACATCTAACTCCCTCTTAAATATAGCCAATGAACTGGCCTCGACTACCCTCTGTGGCAGGGAGTTCCAGAGATTCACCACTCTCTGTGTGAAAAAAGTTCTTCTCATCTCGGTTTTAAAGGATTTCCCCCTTATCCTTAAGCTGTGACCCCTTGTCCTGGACTTCCCCAACATCGGGAGCAATCTTCCTGCATCTAGCCTGTCCAACCCCTTAAGAATTTTGTAAGTTTCTATAAGATCCCCTCTCAATCTCCTAAATTCTAGAGAGTATAAACCAAGTCTATCCAGTCTTTCTTCATAAGACAGTCCTGACATCCCAGGAATCAGTCTGGTGAACCTTCTCTGCACTCCCTCTATGGCAATAATGTCCTTCCTCAGATTTGGAGACCAAAACTGTACGCAATACTCCAGGTGTGGTCTCACCAAGACCCTGTACAACTGCAGTAGAACCTCCCTGCTCCTATACTCAAATCCTTTTGCTATGAAAGCTAACATACCATTCGCTTTCTTCACTGCCTGCTGCACCTGCATGCCCACTTTCAATGACTGGTGTACCATGACACCCAGGTCTCGCTGCATCTCCCCTTTTCCTAGTCGGCCACCATTTAGATAATAGTCTGCTTTCCTGTTTTTGCCACCAAAATGGATAACCTCACATTTATCCACATTATACTGCATCTGCCAAACATTTGCCCACTCACCCAGCCTATCCAAGTCACCTTGCAGTCTCCTAGCATCCTCCTCACAGCTAACACTGCCCCCCAGCTCAGTGTCATCCGCAAACTTGGAGATATTGCCTTCAATTCCCTCATCCAGATCATTAATATATATTGTAAATAGCTGGGGTCCCAGCACTGAGCCTTGCGGTACCCCACTAGTCACTGCCTGCCATTGTGAAAAGGACCCGTTTGCTCCTACTCTTTGCTTCCTGTTTGCCAGCCAGTTCTCTATCCACATCAATACTGAACCCCCAATGCCGTGTGCTTTAAGTTTGTAAACTAATCTCTTATGTGGGACCTTGTCGAAAGCCTTCTGGAAGTCCAGATACACCACATCCACTGGTTCTCCCCTATCCACGCTACTAGTTACATCCTCGAAAAATTATATAAGATTCGTCAGACATGATTTACCTTTTGTAAATCCATGCTGACTTTGTCCAATGATTTCACCACTTTCCAAATGTGCTGCTATCCCATCTTTAATAACTGACTCTAGCAGTTTCCCCACTACCGATGTTAGACTAACTGGTCTGTAATTCCCCGTTTTCTCTCTCCCTCCCTTCTTAAAAAGTGGGGTTACGTTTGCTACCCGCCAATCCTCAGGAACTACTCCAGAATCTAAAGAGTTTTGAAAGATTATTACTAATGCATCCACTATTTCTGGAGCTACTTTCTTAAGTACTCTGGGATGCAGCCTATCTGGCCCTGGGGATTTATCGGCCTTTAATCCATTTAATTTACCCAACACCACTTCCCGGCTAACCTGGATTTCACTCAATTCCTCCAACTCCTTTGACCCGCTGTCCCCTGCTATTTCCGGCAGATTATTTATGTCTTCCTTAGTGAAGACGGAACCAAAGTAGTTATTCAATTGGTCCGCCATATCCTTGTTCCCCATGATCAACTCACCCGTTTCTGACTGCAAGGGACCTACATTTGTTTTAACTAATCTCTTTCTTTTCACATATCTATAAAAACTTTTGCAGTCATTTTTTATGTTCCCTGCCAGTTTTCTTTCATAATCTATTTTTCCTTTCCTAATTAAGCCCTTTGTCCTCCTCTGCTGGTCTCTGAATTTCTCCCAGTCCTCCGGTATGCTGCTTTTTCTGGCTAATTTGTACGCATCATCCTTCGCTTTGATACTATCCCTGATTTCCCTTGTTATCCACGGATGCACTACCTTCCCTGATTTATTCTTTTGCCAAACTGGGATGAACAATTTTTGTAGTTCATCCATGCAGTCTTTAAATGTCTTCCATTGCATATCCACCATCAACCCTTTTAGAATTAATTGCCAGTCAATCTTGGCCAATTCACGTCTCATACCCTCAAAGTTACCTTTCTTTAAGTTCAGAACCATTGTTTCTGAATTAACAATGTCACTCTCCATCCTAATGAAGAACTCAACCATATTATGGTCACTCTTGCCCAAGGGGGCACGTACAACAAGACTGCTAACTAACCCTTCCTCATTACTCAATACCCAGTCTAAAATAGCCTGCTCTCTCGTTGGTTCCTCTACATGTTGATTTAGATAACTATCCCGCATACATTCCAAAAAATCCTCTTCCTCAGCACCCCTGCCAATTTGATTCACCCAATCTATATGTACATTGAAGTCACCCATTATAACGGTTTTGCCTTTGTCGCACGCATTTCTAATTTCCTGTTTGATACCATCTCCAACTTCACTACTACTGTTAGGTGGCCTGTACACAACACCCACCAGCGTTTTCTGCCCCTTAGTGTTTCGCAGCTCTACCCATACCGATTCCACATCCTGCAAACTAATGTCCTTCCTAGAGTTGTTGCCTTAATATCCATGAGAGCCTGAGACCCAGGTTCGATCCTGAATGCAGGTGCTGTCTATATGGAGTTTGTATGTTCTCCCTGTGATCACGTGGGTTTTCCCCTGGTGCTCTGGTTTCCTCTCACATTCCAAAGACATACCCTGGCTATGTTTCTCCTAAAGTTATATACTTCTATCAAGTCTCCCCTCAACCTTGAACATTCCAGAGAAAACATTGCCATCTTTAGAAAAAGGTTCTGACTGTCTACCCTATCTCTGCCTTTCATAATTTTATTTACTTCTATCAGGTCTGTTGCCTGTGTTTTGCTTCATGTCAACAGCAGATGACAGATTTGAAATATTTCTCAAAGTAGTCTAACAAAAGTGAAACCACTTTCTTCCTTGTCACCAACTACAGAGTTTTCTCAAGGATGCTGAAAACAATCAAGACTTGTGTTCAGACGGCATTTCTTTCTACAGCGAAAAAAAGATTCATAAACACTTCTGTAGAGTTTACTTCAACACGATCAACATAATGACAGAGCAAGAGATTTTAGGAGCCTTGAATGAAAGCTTAGTGGGTGAGGTAGATTTTAAGGAGATCTCAATAGTAATCCCTTGTGCCCTGGTCAAAATCTCTATCCATCAACCAACAGCACTAAAATAAGTTATTGCAATGCTGTTTCTGGGAGCTTTCCGTACACAAATAATCTAGAGGCATCCTTTCTTCAAATCCCTCTAGACCCATACCTTGACAATCTTACAACCTTAGTGTGACCTTCCTAGTCTTCATTTAATCCTCAAATAAAGATCACTGCATGTCTCCACAGTTCAGGCATTTTTCTCGAGTACATTATTACTTTGGATACCCTTCCATTCTATGGTCACTTTTTTAAAGTAACCTACATCCCATTTACCAATACCAAGAGCGGCAAAGTGGCGCAGCAGTAAAGTTGCTGTCTTACAGCAGCCGAGGCCCGGGTACAATCCTGACCTCAGGTATTATCTGTACGGAGTTTGTACTTTCTCCCTGTGACCGCATGGGCGTTCTCAGGTTGCCCCGAGTTTCCTCCCACATCCCAAAATTTAATTGGTTCTGTAAATTGCTGCTATTGTGTAGGATTGAACTAGTGTACAAGTGATTGCTGGTCATCGCAGACCACGGTGGGCCAAAGGGCCTGTTTCCACACCGTATCTCTAAACTAGACTAAGCGTCATATAATACCCACTACCCCTCCTCACCTTATTACTATCAAGATAAACACCAAATGCTGGAGTAACTCAGCGGGACAGGCAGCATCTCTGGATAGAAGGAATGGGTGACGTTTCGGGTTATGACCCTCTTCAGAACTCTATTTTGTTCTTTATCAGATTAGATTATCTACTAATTAATCAACACAATATAAACTACACAAAATTAAGCACTAAGGACTTTGGGCTTTTCTGCACTCATATTTTATTTATTAAATTATATAATATAATTTATTGAACATTTTTTTGTTTATTGTATTATATATGGGTACTGTGTTTTACAGACCAGTTATGCCGCTGCAAGTAAGTATTTCATTGTTCCATTGTCTATCCTGTACACATGACAATTAAACGTTCTTGAGTCTTGATTAAAAATGGAAACACAACAGACTGAAGATACTGGAATCTGGAAAAAAAACAATTTTTGGAGGAATATTTTGAAATTTTGACTCCTCTGATAAAATTAGTTGTTAATTTAGTCAGTAGTTCAATTCAAGTAATGTGTCTTTAGTTTATGATCTTTTTTGCTGCATTGTCATTATTATCTTGTTACTGAAAATCATGGTGCAACTCTATTAGAATTTACTTAGACCACATTGCAAATCATTCTGGTTGCCCTGTTACAGGAAGAATGGTGAGGGTGCAGAACAGGTTTACCAGAATGCTGCCTGGATTTGAGGGTATGAGCTACAAGGAGAGGTTGGACCGACCTGAATTGTTTTTATTTTTTGGAACATCCTACTGTAGGTTAAATTCTGATAGAAGTATATAAAATTATGAGATATATAGATAGGGTAGACAGTCAGAACCTTTTTTCCAAGGGTGGAAAGGCTAGAGGGCATAATTTTAAGGTGAGAGGAACAAGGTTTAAAGGATAATGCAAGATACGCTTTTTACACAGAGCGTGGAGGGTGCTTGGAACACGTTGCCAGGGATGGTGATGAGGCTGGTACAATTGTGGCAATAAAGGGCCTGTCCTACTTGGCCGTCATTTGCGCCTCATTTCCGCGTCATATTTAAAATAGGTCGACGCGTCGTTACGCGCGATATCGCACGCAAATCACGCGTCATCATGCCGTCTGGTGCGCGTGACGTCATTAGAATACCCTGCAGCGCGTGGTGACGCATGGTTACACACGGTGACGTAACCACGCGTCACCACGCGATACACGTGAGACGTCGGGACGCAGCGTGCGATGCAATGTATCAGCGTGCGTATGCGATACGTCACGCAGGTGGCGTGCGAGGATTTCGTACAGGACTAAATCCTGGAGCGCCGCGCTATACCGCTTGCAACTCCTCACTCCTCCACGCCTCTCCATGTGCTCGCCCACGCTACCCGTGCGTCACAAAGCGTCAACCTATTTTACATATGACGCGTAAATGAGGTGCAAATGACGGCCAAGTGGGACAGGCCCTTAAGAGGCTTTTAGATAGGCACATGAATATGGAGAGAATGCAGGGATTTGCATCACGAGCAGGCAGAGGAGATTAGTTTATCTTGGCAGAAACAAGGAACTGCAAATGCTGGTTTACAGAAAAAAGACACAAATGCTGGAGTAACTGTTGAAGAATGGTCCCAGCCTGAAACATTACCCTTAGTTTTAGTTTAGTTTGGTTTAGAAATACAGCGCGGCACAGGCCCTCAGCCCTCCGTCCACAGCAATCAATGATCACCCGTCCACGAGCACTATGCTACACACTAAAGGCAATTTATGAAGCCAATAAAGCTACAAACCTACACATCTTTGGAATGTGGGAGGAAAGCACCCATTTATCATGTATCTGCACACTGCGGATGGCTCGATTTTAATCATATATTGTCTTTCCACTGACTGGCTAGCACGCAACAATATATTTTCACTGTACCTCGGTACATGTAATAATAAACTAAACTAAACTAAACCCACGCAGTTACAGGGAGAACATGCAAACTTCGTACAGACAGCGCTCATAGTCAGGATTAAAACCCAGGTCTCTGGTGCTGTGAGGCAGCAACTGTGTTGTAACTATCCATATTCTTTAGATATGCTGTCTGACCTGCTGAGTTTGTCTTGCACTTTGTGACTTAGTGTATCTTCGCATCCTGTTCAACACAGGCATTGTGGGCCAAATGGCCTGTTCCTGTTCCGTACTCTCCTTTGTTCTATGGATGGAGACAATGGGGTCAAAATTCATCTTCATTGCCTGTGCTAAATGACCAACTCATAGTCTCTGAGGTTCTGCAACATAAATTTAGACAAGGAGAACGATGTACGTACAACACAAGGCCCCATTTAAATTGCGAAGGACAAACTCCTTCAGTGTCAGTGTCTGTCTTCAGTAATAACTCATGACCTTCATTCACACTCATGACTTTGTGACATATGGGCACAGAATTCAGACCGATTATCCACAGCAGAGCTGAAGGATCACTAAGCTATAGGGAGTGCCATTTTTCAGATGAAACATCAAACCAAGGCCACATCAGCAGTCTCTGGTGAATATAAAAGATCATATAACACGGCTTTGGATCAATTTGTCCTTGGTATCATGGCTGAACCTTTCACACAACTAGCATCAGTCAAATAAGTTGTCTGGTCATTATCCTGCTACTGTTTGTGGAGTCTTGTCTTACCCAGTTTGAGTCCTGTTCTTCCTTCTTTACAACCCGACTTGCAAACTATATAATTCCCTGCACAAATATTTTGGGATGGCCTGAAGTCATTAAGGATAACTTTCCTTTATTTTTCTTTGAAAACAAACTGTTTGAGGAGCTCGGTGGGTGAGGCAGCAGCTGCGGTGGGAATGGACTATTAACCTGTTGGGTCGAGATTCTTCCTCTGGATTGAAAGATTGGAGGGAACATAGTTTGTGTAAAGAGGTGAGAGGATGGGGCAGGCGATAGGTGGATCTCAGTAAGGGTGGATTGGTGGATGGAGTTAGGAGGTGGGCAGGAGTTAGCGACAGAGGCTAGGATGTGATGGGTGGAGGTGACCAGGGATTGCAGATGATGGGATCTGATGGGAAAGGATGTATGGGATCAAATAAAGGAGGCAGGATGGGCAGATACGAACAGGGAGAGAGGACCTGACGGTAGGAGTGTGCAAGTGATGGCAGATGCAACAGGGTCACATTTGTCCATAAATACAGACAGACAGACAGACAGACAGACAGACAGACAGATAGATAGACAGATAGATAGATAGATAGATAGATAGATAGATAGATAGATAGATAGATAGATAGATAGATAGATAGATAGATAGATAGATAGATAGATAGATAGATAGATAGATAGATAGATAGATAGATAGATAGATAGATAGATAGATAGATAGATTCCAGCTCTAATAGAGAGTCACTTTTCATAAAATATATTCTCCAATTAATATTCCACAAATCCTAAATTCAACAAGCCAAATTGGCAATTACTTACAGCAGAATACATATAAAACAGTTGTAAAAAGCAACCAGAGACCAACTATCCCATTGTTTTTGTTATGAATAATTACACTTGCATTGATATGGCACTTTTCACAAACATCCAGAACATTTAACATGCAATTAAATACTTTTGAGCTTGAGTCATTTTTATTCTCTGGGAAACAGTGATAATCTGATTTAGTAATTTAAAGTTAATACTGTGCCAGGCCATTGGTGATGTGGCCTCTGCTTTGTTTTGTAAGAGCACTGAAGCATCATTTACTTCCATCTGACAGAGCAGACGGAACTTGGTCTAATGTTGTTTTTCTAGATAATGGTATCCACAAAAATGCAGCATCTTTTCAGTAAGGAATCAGAACCACTTATTTTTCTGTAATCTTCTGTTCCCACATACCACTCCACACCATAATTGTCCTACCATCCACCTACAATTCACAGTAGCCTTCCGGACAGCATGTGGGAGGAAATTAGAGGACCTAGAAGATACCCACGCAGGTTAAGTTGTAAGGTCACAGAGTAATTACGTCAAACAACATGGCACCAGGCCCTTCTGCCCAGCTTGACTGTGCCGATCAAGAAGCTTCATATAAGCTAGCCCCTCCTGCTCATGTTTGGCCCATATCCCTCTAAACCCAGCAGTCTGAAAAAAGGTTCCAACCTGAAACAGCATCAATCCTTTTTCTCCAGAGATGCTGCCTGACCCATTGAGTTACTCCAGCATTTTGTGTCTATCTTCCCTCTAAGCGTTTCCTATCCACGTATCTGTTCAAAAGTATTTTAAATGTTGTTAAATTACCTGCCTCAAGTACCTCCTCTGGCAGGTTGTTCAATACACCCACCATCTGTGTAAAAATGTTGCCCATCAGGTTTCTATTAAATGTTGCCTCTCTCACCTATGTCCTCTGGTTCTTGATCCAGTACTGTTGGCTCTATCAACCCTACTATGATGATCAAGTTGATTAAATCTGACTTCATAATATTCACAGGCAGTTAGCTTCATAGAGTCATATGGCATGAAAGCAGGCCCTTCAGCCCAACTTGCCCTCACCGGCCAACATGTCCCAGCTGCTTGCATTTGGCTCATATCCCTCTAAACCTATCCTATCTATGTATCTGTCCAAGTGTTTCTTAAAGTCACAGTTGCAATGGGAAATATTATGTCAGAAGATGCAGGAGTTATTCGAGTTTGGAAATGCCATTTGCTGGAAAGTGGAGTTTGTGTTGGGCGGCACAGTGGCACAGAGGCAGAGTTACTGCCTCATAGTGCCAGAGACATGGGTTCGATCCTAACTACTGGTGCTGTCTGTACTGACTTTGTATGTTCTCCTTGTGACTGCGTGGGTTTTCCCCGAGCGCTCCGGTTTCCTCCCCATTCACAAGACTTACAGATTTGTAAGTTAATTGGCTTTGGTAAAAATTGGAAATGGCCATTAGTGTGTAGGATAGTGCTAGTGTATGCAGTGGTCATTGGTCGGCACGTTCGGTGGGCTGAAGGGCCTGTTTCCACGCTGTATCTCTAAACATTGCAATGATTTGATGTTCTGTTTTTGTGTGTGATATTTGCATTGTGGCAATGCTCAGTGCCAGTGGAATTGTGTTGACAAAAAACTGGCACTCCGTTAAGTTTCCTACATACTCATCAAACCCGGTGTACAGAAGGAAGTTTGCACTTGCTCCTCAGTGAACTGGGTTTCATGAGGAAGGCACACCATAGCATCTGCTCAGCAATCTCTAGACCATCAATCCACCCACATAAGCACTATATCGAACAACCATTTGCCAAGCTAACTTACATAATTAAGAATATATAACAATACAAGAGAGGAACGGGCCCTTCGGCCCACAATATCAGTGGTAAACATGATGCCAAGTTAAACTAATCCCATCTGCCTACACGTGATCCATATCCCCCCGTTCCCTGTATATCCATGTAAGCCTCTTAAGGCAGATGCTATTGCAACATTTAAGAAACATTAAGGTAGGCACATGGATAGGACAGGTTTAAAGGGATATGGGCCAAACGCAAGGAGGTAGGACTAGTGTAGAAGGGCCAGTGTGTGAAATTTGAGCTGAACGGCCTGTTTCCACGCTGTAAGACTATGACTATAACTGGACTTCAGTATTATACCATGCACTGAATATTGTACCCGTTATCCTTTTTCTGTGCACTGTGGACAACTTGATTGTATTCATGTACAGTCTTTGCAGTGAAAAGCTTTTGACTGTGCCTCAGTCCACATGAAATTAATAAAGCAAAATTACTGTTTATCTGCCTCCACCCTTACTCTTGGCAGCATATACCAAACACCCACCACCCACTGTGAATAAAAATTATTGCCCGACACACATCCTTCAAACTTTGCGTCTCTCACCTGAAGGCCAAACCCTCTAGTCTTTGGTATTTCCCACCCTGGGAAAAGGGTTCTGAATGTCTAACCTACAGTGTATCTCAGGATCACCATATATAGTTTCACAAATTAACTAAACTGTAGCTGAGAAGTTAAACCATTAAGTACCTGGTCATGTGTACAGTAAACCCAAAGCCTGATCTTGTCAAGACTACTCTGAACCTGGCCTTAGACCGGGACAGATAACCTGCCATCCCTTTCTTTCACTTCACCAGTTTTTCACTTGGAACGGCAATGATCGAGAATAGGCAACTATTAGATAGTTGTTAAGCAACTGAACCATTCTATCACTAACTAGAGAACAGTCTTGACCTACCATCTACCTCATTGCAGACCTTTGGACTATCTTTATTCTTACTTTACTAGATTTTATCTTGCACTAAATATTATTTCTTTTATCACCTATCTGTACACTGTGGACGGCTTGATTGTAATCATGTATAATATTTTCACTGACTGGATAGCTCGCATCAAAAAAGCTTTTCACAGTACATTAGTGCATGTGACTATAATAAACAAAACTAAACAAGAATAGAAGTCTATTATGGTAAATAAGGTATGATATGTAAAGATAGGAAGTACTGGATATACGAAGCTTCTGTAAAAACAGAAAAAAAATGTTACTGGTTTTGTTGAAAAACTCTTTGTTAGAATTCTTTCACACGCCTGTTCCCTCCCCTTTGATCCTTCCTGCCATTGATGTGTCTAAGATGCAATATAGATTTTAGACGTGCTAATGGAATCAAGGAATATGGGAAAAAGCAGAAACGGGTACTGATTTTGGAATGATCAGCCATGATCATATTCAATGCTTCGAAGGGCCGAATAGTCTATTTTCTATGTTTATATGTTTCTATTAAGATACAGTGTGGAAACAGCCCTTTTGGCACATCGAGTCCACACCGACCAGTGATCACCTCATGCACTAACACTAACCTCCACTCTAGGGACAGTTTACAATGTTATCAAAGCCAATGAATCTACAAACCTGTATGTCTTTGGAGTGTGGGATGAAACCAGAGCACTGTGAGAAAACCCATGCGGTCACAAATTGAACGCGTAAACTCCACACAGACAGCACCCGTAATCAGGATCGAACCCGGGTCTTTGGTGCTGTAAGGCAGCAGCTCTACCGCTTTGCCTCTGTGCCACCCCAATTTACTGCTCATTGGGCAGTGGGAGGAAAGCAAAGCATATGGTTGGACACTGATATAATTTCTGTAGTAAGAACACAGAATTTACTGTAGAACAGAATATTTGGGCAGCATAGTGGCGCAGTGGTAGAGTTCAGAGAGCCAGAGACCCAGGTTCGATCCTGACTATGCGTGCTGTCTGTGTGGAGTTTCTACGTTCTCCCTGTGACTGCGTGGGTTTTCTCCATGTGCCCCAGTTTCCTCCCACATCCTAAGACCTTTCGCCCTACAATGTACATGCCGAACATGAAGCCGGGTTAACAGGTTCCACAAACAAGATCTATTCTTGGAGAATGTGTGGAAAAGTCCACCTTGGTTTACCAGCCAACATTCATCCCGCAATCAACACCACCTTGTCTGTGGGAGATCATTACACACAAATATACTTCCGTGTTTCTTGCACCATTTCAAAGGTACTTCATTCGCAACAACATGTCATGGGACAAATTGAAGTCTTTCTGAGCATTTGACAGCACTGGTCATGTACTCGCTGGAGTTTAGACGGATGAGGGGGCCTCTTTGAAACTTGCAAATTAGTGAAAGGCCTGGATACAGTGGATGTGGAGAGGATGTTTCCACTAGTGGGAGAGTCAAGAACCAGAGGGTACAGCCTCAGAATAAAAGGACGTGCGTTTAGAAAGAGATGCAAAGGAATTTCTTTAGTCAGAGGGTGGTGAATCTGAGGAATTCATTGCCACAGATAGCTGGATATATTTTAGTCGGAGATTGACGGATTATTTATTAGTAAGGGTGTCAGGGGTTATGGGGAGAAGGCAGAAGAATGGGGTTGAGAGGGAAAGATAGATCAGTCATGATTGAATGGCAGAGTAGAATTGATGGGCCAAATGACCGAACATTGAACATGAAGAAATCAGACAGAACTAGAATTGGGGTGGGCAGTCAAACTAAGGGGTTTGTTCCCCATAGACATAACTCCATGAATGGGGTCCTTCTATAATGCAACCTCTTTGATTCCAAGAGAGAAAAAGATTACAACAAACATAGTCCTTTATTTTCTAAAATATGTTACTTTTTTTAACATGATCTTCTGGAGATTAAGGAAGCAATCCCTTGCACAAGGCCCATTTGCAAGTTGAGGTGTGTGGTGCACCTTTTCTGTGAGAGAGAGTTTGTCCCAAGCATCTGCTCAGTTTTGCAAGGCATTAATCATGCAAAAGGCACACTCCTGTCACTGTAGTACTAGTCACGTGAAGCTATCCACTTTCAGGTTTGATGTTCTACTTTTATTACTCTTTCACCAGTATGACACAGGGGAGCAAGGCTTTCTGCTTTCAGAGACACTGGGGCTAGAATGGAAATATTTGCGCAATCGTCAGTGTCACTGTGCATTAAAGTTGGAGTTACATTGCTGCTTCCTCCCCTCTGTTGTCTACTGAAATCCCTTTGATGTGATGTATCATGGTTATGAATGTGCTTGTGCTATTGGAGTAATAATCCAGACATCCTAGGTCTTAAAGATGTGGAGATTTCGCTTGGGCAGGCCAAGCGTAGACTCGGCGACCGTTTCACCAAACACTTGTGCTCGGTTCGCCAAGGCCTACTGCATCTCCCGATTGCCAAACCATTTTAATTCTCCTGCTCATTCCACTACAGATCTTGCTGTCCTGGGCCTCCTCCATTGCCAGAGTGAGGCCTCATGCAAACTGGAGAAACAGCACCTAATATTCTGCTTGGGTAGCTGACAACACATTTGGATGAACATTGAATTCTCCAATTTTAGGTAACCTATCTACAAACTGTATATATGTATATATCGGTCAACCACCAGAAAGGCTCTGATACCAATGGTGCTGAAAAATCGGTAATGGAAATACCATACATGATTGCGATGAAACTATCCGCAGTGTAAAGGTAATACCGTTTACTATGATTAAAGATTAGTCTGAGGATCTCCAATGAGATAATTGATAGGTCAGGACCACTCTAGTTGGTGATAGGAAGGTTCAGTTGCCTGATAATAACTGTGAAAAAACTGTCCCTGAATCTGGATGTATGCGTTTTCACACTTCAGTACCTCTTGCCTGATGGGAGACGGGAGAATAGGGTGACCGGGATGAGACTGGTCTTGGATTATGCTGGTGGCTTTGCCGAGGTAACGTGAAGTGTAGATGGACTGGTTGCACTGAATTAAACAAGATGTAAGGTCATGACTATCTCTTGGGATTGCAATTATATTGCACATGATTTATGATATTATCACAATTCTTCGCTTGTTGTGCTAATGGCCTCTATTTCAATAGACCTGCACCACTGGTTGTCCATTGGTATCAACAGCAAGGGGCTAGAGAGCACTCTGTCACAGTGTGTGTTCTTCCTTCCTCCTGCATTAGATGCAAGGACTGTTCGTGTGTCAACGGGGACAGAACAGGGAGATGCACTGAAAGTGAGTTTGATATAAATGAAGGAGAAAGAAGCAGACAATCTTTCAACCGTTGAATAATGCAGCACAGAAGGACGCCATTCTTTGAAAGTGCTTTCCAATTAGTTCTCCTCCCTCTGCTCTACCCACCCACAGTGCTACAAGTTTTATCTTTCCAAGCGTCTAATCTGATTTACATTTTAAATTGCATCTTAAAGCTACCTCCCGCCACTCTGCAACCCCTCCGCACCACTATCCCCCACCCGCTCCTCCCCCTCAAACCACCCTCCACCTTCTCAGGCTGTGCATTTAAAAAATCCTGCTCTTCACTTTGGTCATATTTGCCAATCATCTTGCGGCACAGTGGTGCAGCGGGTAGAGCTGCTGCCTCACCACGCAGGGACCTGGGATCGATCCTAAACTCGGGTGCTGTCTGTGTGGAGTTTGCATGAACACCCTCAGGTGTTTCTCCCACATCCCAAAGGCAAGTGGGTGTGTAGCTTAATTGGCCCTCTGTAAACTGCCCCTGGTGTGTAGGGAGTGGATGAGAAAGTGGGATAACATGGAACTAGTGTGATGAGATGATCGATGATTGGCATGGACTCAGTAGGCCAAAGGACCTATTCCTGTGCTGTATTTCTAAACTTAACTTAACAAATTAAACTTTATTTTAAACTAGACTAGAGATATAGTGGGGAAGCATGCCCTTCGGTCCACCGAGTCCGAGCCAACAGGCAATCATTCCATATGTTAGTACTATCCTACACACTAGGGATAATTTACAATTTTACCAAAGCCAATTTACCTACAAAGCTGTTCAGCTTTGGAGTGTGGGAGGAAACCGTAGCACCCAGAGGAAACCCATGTGGTCACAGGGAGAACTTGCAAACTCCTACAAGGTCAAATTGTTGTTTCATGTTGCTCTCTGTCTAATATTGCAAACGGTAGTGGAACTCATTTTATCTGATTTCTTTTCAGGCCGTGGAAATTGAAATTAGGAAACGTATACTTCTCACTCCATTAAAAAATTCAGATCGTTTCTGTGTAGTTTAATAATAGGAACATACATTTTCCAAATAATTGATGAGTGAAGTGATGTGTAAATGCCTTGAGTCAAGGGAAGAGACAAAAGAGTTTAATTATCCTATGTAAGGCAAGCGAAAAATGAAATGAATTGAATTGAATTTGGAGATACAGCATGGTAATGGGCCTTTTAGCCCACAGAGTCCATGCCGTCCATTCACACTAACTCTATGGTATCCCACTTTCTCATCCACTCCCTACACATTAGGAGGCAATTTACAGAGGCCCACTAAACTATAAACCCACACGCCATTGGGATGTGGGAGGAAACCAGGGCACCCGCAGGAAACCCTTGCAGTCGCAGGGAGAGCGTGCAAACTCCACACAGCCAACACCTGAGGTCAGGATCAAACCTGGGTCCCTGGCATTGTACAGCAGCAGCTCTAACAGTTGTCATAATTAAATTCTTACTTGCAGCTTTACAGGCACATATCATTTGTGATTTGAATTGTTTAATCCAAGGATAACTTTCACCAATTGACTAAAACAAAGAATGATGGACATTAAAAAGTCACAGGTTGGTTGAGTTTCTGGTGGATATTGCCCAGTCCATCATGGGTATCGACCGCCCCATCATCAAAGGGATCTACAGGAATATCAACAAGGTTCACACTACCTGGCTATGCTCTTATCTTGCTGCTACCATTGGGAAGGTGGTACACAAGTCTGAAAACCATGACCTCCAGGTTCAAGAACATGGAGAGGTGGTGGGGAGGGTGTGTGTGCGGGATGGGGGGTGGGGGAGGGGGCATGGGGGAGGGGGGTGTGGGGGAGTGGGGTGTGGGAGAGGGCGGTGTGGGGGAGGGGGAACCTTCAAAACCTTCATAATTTCACCGATTGGAACAAAACTTATTTGACTTGCAGCAGAGAAGGACGGTGAGTAAGGTGGTGCTATAGGGGGTCGTTTTTGAGCAAATTTAATTACAACGCAGACAGGATGTGGTCAAGATGAGAGTTTTAGTAATATTTATAGATAGATATTTATTTGTGGTGGTGTGTTAATGGGCCTGTAAAGCTGCAGCAATTAATAATTTCATTGTTCAGTTCCTGGTGCATGTAAGAATTAAAAGCCCTTGGCTCCCTTGACTTGAACTTACTAAGCAGCCCAATTATTAAACTAGATACTGTAGAAGCGAATTGAATCAGCTGCCACAGAAGGTTAGTTGGAGGGCGTAATCAAAGAGCAAATAATGCAAATGTTAGAGGGCCGCACGGTGGCGCAGCGGTAGAATTGCTGTCTTACAGTGAATGTAGCGCCGGAGACCCGGGTTCGATCCCGACTACGGGTGCTGTTTGTACGGAGTTTGTACGTTCTCTCCGTGACCTGCGTGGGTTTCCTCCGAGAACTTCGGTTTCCTCCCACACTCCAGAGACGTACAGGTTTGTAGGTTAATTAGCTTGGTAAATGTAAAAATTGTCCCTGGTGGGTGTAGAATAGTGTTAATGTGGGGAGATCGCTGGTCGGCGCGGACCCGGTGGGCCAAAGGGCCAGTATCCGCACTATATCTCTCAACTAAACTAACCGAAACCCGGGTTCGACCCTGAATACGAGTGCTGTCTGTGTGGAGTTTCTACGTTCTCCTTGTGACATTGTGGGTTTTGTCTGGGTGCTCCAGTTTCCTCCCACATCCCAAAGACGTGCGGATTTGTAGGTTAATGGCTGTTATAAACTGCCCATTGTATGTAGGTCACAGAATCAGTGTTGGATGGTTGGTGTGGAATCAGTGGACCGAAGGGCCTGTATCCACACTGTATCTCTAAACTAAATTAAATCTGAAGTTTATAAAAGCATTAAAAAACTGCAGGCAACACAGAGTAGGGCATGTGACATATGTGGAGAGAGTTTCAACAGCAACCTATCATTGATTTTAGAGAAAGGTAGAAATCAAACATGTCTAAGCAAATGTGAGGGTAGGAGCCAGTTGGTGGAAAGAACAAAGGAAAGGTCTCCGACATGATAATGACCAAGAGAGACTGAATGACACAAGTGATGGAGAGAGGGTGATAAAAGTTTGTTACTTTCAGCTACTCCATCTGGGAGAGGTAAATAGAAAGAGATGAATGAACAAATGAATGAATGAATGAATGAATGAATGAATGAATGAATGAATGAATGAATGAATGAATGAATGAATGAATGAAGAGGAAATCAATGCTGAAACGTGTGATACAAAACTGTGCAGATGGTAGAAATGCTGAAAAAAAGATAATAGGGGAAATACTTAGCAACGTCTGCAGCACCTGTAGAGAAAGACTGAGTTAGCAATGGTATAGGTTTGGGTTTATGATTGTCACCTGTACCGAGGTACAGTGGAAAGCTTAGTTTAGCATGCTATCCAAACATATCAGATAATGCTCGACATAAAAACAATCAAGCTAAACTCAAGTACAACTTTCACTGTAACCCTATAGGTTTCCTCCGGGCGCTCCAGATTCCACCAATGTCCCAAAGGCATGCGGGTTTGTAGGTTCATTGGCCTCTGTAAAAATGCCCCGAATGTGGGACTAAGTGCGATAACAGAACGAGTGTGAACGGGTGATCGATGGACTCCAGTGCCCTGAAGGGCATGTTTCTATGCTATATCTTTCAATCAATTAATCGGTCCTTTTTATTTCATGTAGTGGAGAACAAATTGCCTTTTAAATTTTGTAATAAATCTTCTATTTATAAATGGTCATTGAGTCCATTGCAAAAAAGAAGTACCGGACATAATCTCCACTCCAAGATAATCAGTTTCTATACAGAACAGAGCTCAAGGGCATTGTTGTGAGCATTGCCAGCTTACCTCAGCTGATTTGAATGGAGACAGGTTATTATTACCCTGGAAGCTGCCAGTACCAAGCTGACACTTCTGCCGCTGGATGTCAGGTGTGGGTCAAAGTGTAACACATGCCTTCGAGAAGGATCAAGTCTCACACTGGAGAGTGCATCATCCAGCCTTAACACATGCAGTGTGATGCTGAGGCAATCAAATAATGCATGCAAAAGGACTGCAAATGCCAGTGACAATGCTGCAGTTTGGATTTTCCAAAAGAACGATTCAGGATGCTTCAACTCAAGTTCGTACATGAACAATGAAGATAGACATAAAGTGCTGGAGTAACTCAGCGGGTCAGGCAGCATCTCTGGAGAACATGGATAGGTGATGTTTCACAGAGTGCTGGAGTAACTCAGCGGGTCAGGCAGCATCTCTGGAGAACATGGATAGGAGATGTTTCAGATTGGGACCCTTCTTCAGACATCTGAAACGTTGCCCATCCATATCAGACATCTGAAATGTTACCTTCCCAAAGAGATCTGAAGAAGATGTCTTTCACCGACTGGTGAGCACGCAACAAAAGCTTTTCACAGTACCTCGACAATAAACTAAACTAAAACTAAGGGACCTGACCCGAAACTTCACCTACCCATGTTCTCCAGAATTGTTGCCTGACCCACTGGGTTACTCCAGCACTTTGTGTCCTTTTGTGTGAACCAACATCTGCAGTTGTTGATAAACAATGGATGCTCTTGCTATTTTCATGTTCATAAGCTCTAGGAGTAGAATTAGGCCATTCGGCTCATCTAGTCCGGTATTCAATTATGGCTGATCTATCTTTCCCTCCTAACCCCATTCTCCTGCCTTTGCCCCAGGACCCCTGACACCTGTACTAATCAATAATCTGTCAATCTCCACTTTACAAATATCCACTGACAGCCTCCACGGCCGTCGGTGGCAATGAATTCCACAAATTTGTCACAATTCCACAGTTCCGTTTCTGTTAATGGTAGAAGAGGCATTGGAGATAATTGCAACTGATTTCCCTCCAAGCAGTAGTCAGTGCAGATCACAATCACGTGGTGGGTGTGGCGGACAACCATTTGAAAAATATCCACATCTCACTATTGTCCCAAGGTGCCAGAACTTGACTCGACTGCTGAACGCAAACTCTCTCAAGTCACACGAGTTTGCTATGGAGATGAGAGAGGAAGTCATCTGAAAGAAGATTATTTTTTGGGATAAAAAGAAGTCTATGATATCAGAGGAAGGACATTCTTGCTATTGAGGGAGTGCAGCGTAGGTTCACGAGGTTAATTCCCGGGATGGCGGGACTGTCATATGATGAAAGAATGGAGCGACTGGGCTTGTATTCACTAGAATTTAGAAGGAGGAGCGGGGACCTTATAGAAACCGATGAAATTTCTATAAGGTCCCCGCTCTAGATGCAGGAAACATGTTCCCAGTGTTGGGGGACTCCAGAAACAGGGGGAACAGTTTAAGAATAAGGGGTAGGCCATTTAGAACTGAGATGAGGACAAACATTTTCAACCAGAGAGTTGTGAATTTGTGGAATTCTCTGCCTCAGAAGGCAGTGGAGGCCTGGATGCATTCAAAAGAGTTAGATAGAGCCCTTAGGGCTAGTGGAATCAGGGGATATGGGGATAAGACAGGAACAGGGTACTGATTGTGGATGATCAGCCATGATCACCTCAAAGGGCCGATTGGCCTACTCCTGCACCTGGTGTCTATATTAAATCAGTCAGATAATCTGAACCTTATTCCTTGGGTGGAAATATCAAATACTAGAGACCATAGCATTAAGGTGAGGGAGGCAAAGTTTAAAGTTAGATGTGCGGGGCAAGGCTTTTCACACAGATGGTGTTGAGTGCCTGGAATGAGATGCCAGTATGGTGGTAGAGGCAGATACGATAGCGGTGTTTAAGGGGCTTTTAGATAGGTACATGGATATGTAGTGAATGAAGGGATATGGATCATGTGCAGACAAAGGAGATTAGCTTGACCTGATATCATGTTCAGCACGAACACTGTGGGCTGAAGGACCCTAGCCATGTTCTCATCTAGCTACTACCATCAGGAAGAAGGTACAGGAGCCTGAAAACTGTGAACTCAAGGTTCAAGAACAGATTCTTCACAGCAACTATCATACACTTGAACACTGCACAATACCAACCTCAGCAACTATGATCTTCTATGGACTTTGACTTTAGTTGATCTCAGTTTTGCACTCTTATATTTATTTAGGATTCTGGTTAATAATTTACTGTATTAATGATTTATCATATATCTATCTGCGTTATTTTATTTACAGTTAATAGGAACCCTCAGGTTCCTTTTAACTTTCCCCCCCCCCCCCCCCCATCTTAAACCTATGTCCTCTGGTTCTCAATTCTTCTTCTCTGTGCTTTTATTAAATCTACACTATGTGTTGTAGTTGTATTCATGATCTGATTTAATTGGATAGCATGCTGCCTAACCTGCTGAGTTTCTCCAGCACCTTGTATTTTGCTTACGTTTCCATCATCTGTAGTCTCTTAGGTTTCTGCAGTTTGATTTAATTATATAGCATGCAAACAAAGGCTTTTCGCTGTATCTCGGTGCATGTGACAATAATAAACCAACACCAAATATCAATGTTGTCGATGGTGGAAATAAAGTGAAAAAAGAAGAAGCCTTTGGATAAGGCTGTCCAATCAAAGTCACGGGAAGAGAGGGGAAGGTAAACTTGAGACTTGAGAATTAAGGGACAGAAGTTTAGGGGTAACATGAGTGGGAACTCCTTTACTCAGAGAGTGGTAGCTGTGTGGAATGAGCTTCCAGTGAAGGTGGTGGAGGCAGGTTTGATTTTATCATTTAAAAATAAATTGGAGTTATATGGACGGGAAAGGAATGGAGGGTTATGGTCTGAGTGCAGGTAGATGGGACTAGGGAAGAATACGTGTTCGGCACAGACTAGAAGGGCCAAGATGGCCTGTTTCCGTGCTGTATTTA
Source organism: Amblyraja radiata (assembly GCF_010909765.2). Classification (NCBI taxonomy): domain Eukaryota; kingdom Metazoa; phylum Chordata; class Chondrichthyes; order Rajiformes; family Rajidae; genus Amblyraja; species Amblyraja radiata. The sequence goes on along the minus strand of NC_045967.1, from coordinate 17,921,834 downwards.
TTATATGGTTATATGGTAAAGTGTGGGTGAGCATTTACTAAGGTTGGGTGCTTGCATTTAAGACTCTTTTGAATCACAATCATCCATCTGGAATGGGGGAGGATTCAATAGGGGGCATCAGTCGGGGATAGGAGGAATTCTGCTTAGTTCGTGCTTAGCTCTTGAGTTTGAGTTTAGCTTAATGTCACGTGTACCAAGGTACAGTGAAAAGCTTTTGTTGCTGCAAGCTGATTCAGAAGAATTTCAACCGTCAAGGCCATTCCAGTTGTTGTAAGCATTCCAAAGATTTTCGGAATGCCAAGTCTTCTTTCACATGGTGTTTTTGGTTCTACATCCATGTGCATATTGTGATAATTTTTCTGATGCATCCCTCCCAACACTATCTCTCTATCGGTAACCTTCTATCTATCACAATGGAGAATGCTAACATAGAACAATACAGCACAACAATAAGCCCTTCAGCCCACAATATATGTGCCAAACATGATGCCAAGATCAAAACTTATCTGCCTGCACATAATCCATAACCCTCTATTGCCTAGATATACAAATGCTATCCAAATGCCACCATCATATATGCATCATCCACAATCCCCAGCAGCATGTTCTAGGCACTCATCACTCTGTTGGGGTATGAGATTGCAACCTTCACATGGTCCACCCTGTTTCAACGAATGCAATCAACCTGGCGTGCACAATCAAATTAGATCAAATAGAACTAGTTGTCTTACAATTTTAGGCTGTGCAAGAAGAAGATGACTCTCTGTATAAAAAAAAACTTGCACATCTCCTTTAAGGTTTGCTCTTCTCACCTTAACGCTACATTATCAAATATTAGATTTTTCCATCCTGGAAATAATGGTCTAGCTGTCTACCCTATCCTTGTGTTCTTTATGTAACTACAGAGATGCTGGAATCTTGAGCAAAACACAAAGTAATGGAGGAACTCAGCGGGTCAGACATCATCAGTGGTGAAATTGGACAAGACAACATTTCGGGTCTGGACCCTTCTTCGGACTCCCGAAACACTGCCTGTCCATTCCCTCCATGGATACTGCCTGAGCCTCTGAGTTCCTCCAGCATTTTGTGTTACACTTTGGTGAACCTCCACCTTAGAGTTCACTGCAGAAAATAACACGAGGAAAAAAAACTAACCGCTGTAACCGTGGACAAAAGGGAATTGTCGGCTTTTCAGGTCGAGATCCCAATGCAGGGCTCAACCTGAAACATAGACAACTCCATCACTGCCCCACTCGCAATTGTCATTCAAGCCACTGTGTTCCTCCAGCAGTTTCTTTATTTGCTGAGGAAAATACCTTCCTGTTTTGACTCGGTGAGTGAATAGTAACAAATGTGGTCTGGCTGTATATCCCTCCACATCCAGTGGCATAGTGGGTACTGGTTTATACTGTACCAATGATGGACACATAATGCTGGGGGAAATTGAGTAACACCAGCAAAATACTGCCTGAGCCACTGAGTTACTCTAGCATTTTGTGTCTATCTTTGACACAGTGGTGCAGCTGGTAGAACTGCTGCCTCACAACGCCAGAATCTCGGGTTTGATCCCCACACTGGTTTCCTTTGGGTGCTCCAGAGTCATCCTACATACCACAAATGTACCGTTTTGTAGGTTAATTGGCCTCAGTAATGTGTAAGGAGTGGATGCAAAAATGGGTTAACATCATACGAGTGTGAACAGGTGATCAATGGACTCGGTGGACCAAAGGGCCTGTTTCTGTGTTGTATCTTTAAACTAAACTAAACACAGGTTAAAACATGCTTTTTTTTTTTAATATACAGCAGAGGTTCAAGCAGACTTCAAGCTAAATAAAGATACCATGCAGCCAAAGTTTCACAGTAAAATTGACCAAATAACTAGCAACAATTTTCCCACATTGGATGACAATATTTATACCTGCCTTACTGTAAGTACTGATTTGCCACACTATGTACAGTATAGTCATAGCAAACACTGCCAGCTCCAACCATGAGAACAACTCTCTTTTATATAATTACCATCGATAGGTAAAATATTCCAATAAACTTTATTTTATTCTAATAAACCTAATAAACATTCTAATAAACTTCACGGGAGTGTTTGTGAACATCAAGCCATAAAATATGTCAAAAATTGGAGGAGCAGATTTCTATAGTGGTGGATGAAAGAATAGAGAGCATAAATTATATAGGTTATTAAAGTATCAAAATTGAATTATTGCTATGGACTGGGAGACAATGTACTTCCTCAAACACAATGGAGATAGGCAAAGGAGTCTTACTATCCTGATAAACGGACATAGATTCATTAATTTCCATTTGCAGATGGATTATGTGACTGGGTATTCATAATGAGTGCAAGTCAGAATAAGATGATATCCAGGTCAGCATCACACTCCCTTGAATCACTGAGACCAGACAGCAGAGAATCAACCTCACACTGTCTCCGAAAATCCTGAAAGTGATCAAGCTATTTGCCATGATATCTGGAAACATGAAAACTCAGCATCTGTGACCAATAAATTATTTCATCGGGCTAGGGTTTATACAGTATATATTCAATCCCAATCTTACAAAAGCTATCAGTCCTGGATCGGAAGTGTATGTAGATAGACACAAATACTGGAGTAACCCAGCGGGTCAGGCAGCATCTCTGGAGGAAAGGAATCTGTGATGTTTCGGGTCAAGATCATTCTTCAGACTGAGAGTCAGGGAAGTGGGAAACTAGAGGCTTGAAAAGGTACAGCACATATTGAAGCTAGCACCAACGATTCAAGATAGATGGAGCCCACAGGGGTTCATTGTTGGCTGTGGAAGAGGTGATAATGAAGGGACAGACAGAGAAACTATCAAGACAACTAGGGTGGGGGAAGGTACACAAAATTGCTGGGGAAACTCAGCGGGTGCAGCAGCATCTATGGAGCGAAGGAAATAGGCGACGTTTCGGGCCGAAACCCTTCTTCTCAGACGGGAAGCTGGGGGAGGGTTGGAGAGAGAGCAAATGCAAGAGTTACTTGAAATTAGAGAAATCAGAGGTATCAATATAGCGCTGGTTGTAAGAAATATGAGGTGCTGTGAGGAAATAGGAAATGTCCATGTCAGCTCCTAGTCCCAGCACCTTCTGGAGAAGGAGTTCCAGTTTTCCCCTGATCCTGGTGCAAAATATTCTTCCTTAGCATCACTCCTCTAGCATGAAGCCCCCTCACATTGTTCTCAAATAACTCACCAAAGGAAATAATTACTCTCAATCTGCCCTCAATTTTGTTATTTATCCTAAGTCCCTCACTGAGGTGTACAGTTATTACCGGAAACGTTAAATAATTTCATCCTTGCATTGGTATACTTTGCATTTCCAGCATTTAGTTCCGATTTCCATCTTAGATAATATTTTGCTTTCTCTATATAGCAATGCTTTTTCCACGCCACTCCTAATTACACTGAGAGACAAAAACTAAATATATATATAATTTTTTTTAAATCACCCTTTTAAATTACAAATACTTCAATTAGCAACAAGACACATTAATCAAGAGTGCCCTGGTTAACAAAACAATGAAATAACTAAATAGGTACAGAACCCAGGTAGGAACTTCCAAATGTAATGAAACATTGCATTAATCGCAAATCAGAACCACAATTCACTATGAATTTAATATGAAAATACAAAATAGGTAATAGAATATAATTTCCACTATTTTATATATCAATAAATATGTTAGCAAGTAAACATTCTGGTAACTGGGGAAACATAAGAATATATATTTGCCAATCTTTAACTCTCAGATCTGTTTAACTGTAGAGTTTGAGAAAATAATGGCTATGAAGGCAATATGCATTTAATAAGCTTACACAGTAAGCAACCTAACACCCTTGGCTGGGAATTTATAATTCCTGCTACATACCAGTAATTCATTTGTTCAAACGTTGCAGAAAGAAATCTTAAAAGATCTCACATGAGGGGGAAAAAAATAGAACCTACAATTGATACTCATTTTTACCAGATTTATCACAATTCTGTACTAGGCGTCGCTGTCGTTATATTTATAAATCATTTCAAAGGAACAGCGAAACCTGTTCTTCAAACGCCGCTGATCCCAATTCTACCCCCCACTCCCCCTCCCAGGCGGGTTTTAAAACGTTTTCTGGGACTGTTTATATCATAATGTGAGTCGATGTCATCTAATATCCAGTCTCTCCCACCCTCCCTTTCCCACTCCATGGCGAAACATAAATGCAACTTAGGTCCCCATGCACCGGGAAGGTTGATGTCTAAAGCATTGGCTATTTATGAGAATAATTCAGGCCAGTACACAAACAGCAAAATAATAGTCCTCTGCGGGAGGGGATGGGATTATTAAAAGGAACATTAAAAGGACAAACATTCTCGTTCTAAAATAAAGTGTCTGGCCGACTTTACGTCGGCGGGGGTGCGTCAGAACTGACTGAAATCTTAAGCAGATTCATTAAAACAAAATCCTGTTACCATCGATTGTGTAGACCGTTCCGCCTTATAGCATCGCTGCTGCTTGCCAGTTTATTCAAAGTGGGAAACGCTGCACCTTATAAAAACATCTCTGCAGGACAAGTTAGGACGAGGTTCCAATCTCCCGTCGAGATCACAGATGTTGAAAAGTACAGTAAATAGAAGGCACTTTTCCAATTATTATTTCCTTTTTTTTTAATTAAAAAAACCTCATATTGTAGACCATCCTGTCCTATATCTGACTGAGGGCTGTTTGTTCTTCCAACACCTGTAGGTAGTCAGGGGACCCCTGAAGTTTCGCCTTCAGTTCGTAATACTCGCCCTTCCTTAACTCCACCACCATCTTCGGATGCGTGCCCCCCAAAAGCGATTTCTTCAGTTTTTTCACCTCGTGATGTTTCTCTGGATATTGCAGTTCAAAGTTGCCGACTCCCAGATTGTTTAGCTCCTGCTTGCCCTCCGTTACATCCCGGTAGAACAAGTGAGCGTCCCTGGACGGCAGTAACTCATCTAGTTCCTCGATTGTACTCAACCTCTTCTTGTTTTCCGAGCGGGCGGCTTCTCTCTCCTTCTCCGAGAGGTTCCTCAGGAAGATGGTCTGGCCGTGAGGATCCCCGAAGGAGAGACCTTGGTCCGGGTTGCGGCCAGCACCCGAGTAGTTCTTGGTCATCTGTTCGATGGTCTGGGGCACTGAGCTGAGGGTGGTCTCCGCCTTGCCCTGCTTTAAGTGCGGCTGCATTAGCCCGCATTCCGCGTTGCCGCCTTCCTGTTTGGAGTTGGTCTTCTTGTGCCGCTGGAGAACGAACACCAGCAGACAAAAAGCCACGAAGACGGTGAGGATCAACACGACAAGAATGCTGAGGATGAGGATCGAGAGGGGCACTGGGCCACCGGGAGAACTCTTGGCCAAATTAAAGGGGGTGGGTTTGGCCGCGGCGGGTGGGTTGGGACTGGGACTGTATGCAGACGGCTTGTTCAACAGCCGAGGACAGAGCACTTCACTCTTCAGTGTCCTCAAGTCCACGCTTGCGAACTTGACCGGCGTCTCGCACTTCACCTCCCTCACCAGCGTCCCTTGTTGGAGTTTCTCCACCCACAGTTTGAGGGCCACCAGGTCGCAGGTGCAATCCCAAGGGTTCCCCTCCAGGTCGATCTGAGTCAGGGACCTGAGTTGATCCAGTACCCCGCTCACCGGCAGGTACATGAAGTGGTTGTTCCTCAGGTTGAGACGAGCCAGCGGCACCCCGGCGAAAGCGTAGGCAGGCAAGCTCTTGAGTAGATTGTTGTTCAGGTACAGGAGCTGTAGGTTGGACAGGGAGTCGAAGGTCCCCGCCGCCACCTCCTTGATCAGGTTGTACTCCAGGAACAGGTACTGCAGGTTGTGTAGACCGACGAAGATATCCTGAGAGACCTTCGCCAACTGGTTGCCATTCAGATACAACCTCCTTAAGTTGGTCAGGTTCCTGAACACACCGTTTTGAAGGACAGATATCTTATTGTTGCCCAAATGCAGCAAATCCAGCCCATCATAGTCCCCGAAGTCGGAGGTTTCGATATCCCTGATGTAGTTGCCGTTGAGGAAGAGCTTCCTGGCGCTGGGAGGTTTGGGCAGAAGCGCGGAGACGTTCTCGATCGCCCTTTCCTGACAACTCACGCTCATTCCCATGTCAATGGTTTGACTCTGGCAGACACACCTGGCCGGGCACAGCACTAACGGGGGCACCTTGGGCTGGAAGGAGACGATTTGGCTGTAGTTGCGGTTGCTCGACAGGAACTTGCCCGAGGCGATCCCAGATTGCGACCTCCTGGAAGAGTTGGTGGCACTGGGGGACTTGGTGGGCAAGGTGGGTCGGCGCGTTCCCCTGGGAATCTGTTGTAGAGGCGGTGGTGGAGTGGGCTCCAAGCTACCGGTCCCATCCTCCGGGCAGAGATCCCTCTTGGTCACCTCTTTCAGCAATTTCCCGTACAGGTTGGCGGGCATCTCGCACATGGCCTCCCCAATGTACAGGTGATAAGGCATGTTGTCCAACCACGAGGTGAGAGGGAACAAGTCGCAGGAACAATTCCATGGATTATCCTCCAGCTGAAACTCCACTATCCTGCCGATGTGTTCCAGCACCCCAATGTAAGGGATGTTATGCAACTTGTTCCCGCGAAGGTCCAGGTGGGTCAGCGACGCAAAGCGGAATATGTTGTCTGGCAGCGTTGAGATCAGGTTGTCGTTGAGGATAAGGACTTTGAGTTTATGCATCTTGTTGAAGGATCCTCGCTCGATGTACTTGATGAGGTTGTAGTCCGTCTGGAGATACTCCAGGTTCTCCAAACCCTGGAAGATATCTGCCCGCAGGACCTGCAGTTCGTTGTTGTTTAGGTGCAACTGTTTGAGGCCGCTCAGCCCTCGGAAAGCCCCCGCCTCGATCTCCTCAAGTTTGTTGTTGCCCAATTGGAGTGAGATGGCGTTGGTGAAGTTGGCGAAGGAGTAGGGAGCCAAGGAGACTAGCAAGTTGTTCTGGAGGTTGAGGTGGTAGAGGTTGGCGGTCGGAGGTTTGAGCTGGTTGGGTCTGTACACGGAGATCTTCTCGCAGGAGATGTAGAGGATGTGTTCGACTGGAGTGCAGGAGCAAGCGGAGCAGATCTCCCTAGCGTCGGGGTCCGAGGAGAGCGACAGGGTAGGCGCCGAGAGTGTCAACAGGACAAGAAGCAGCATCTTCACACCATCCACCTGGAAAGTTGGGGGAGAGGGGGGGCGTTCAGTGGTGTGTGCGCACGAGGGAAATGAGTGGTGGGGGTGAGTGGGAGTGGGAGCGAGTTCAGGGAGAGGGGGCGGGAGAGGAGGGACGGAGAGAAAGAGCGAAATGGGAGGAAAGAGAAAAGGGCGTGCGAAAGAGAGAAGAGAGACAGAGAAGAGACTGAGAGGGAGGGAGAGAGGGAAAGAATGGGAGATTAAGAGGGGGAAGAAAGAAGAAAGAGTGGGAGATGGAAGGGAGCAAAGAGGGAAGGGAGGGAGAGATAAGGGAAAGGGAGAGGGGGAGAGAGAAGGCGAAGATGTTGTGAGGGGAGGAGAGAGAGAGAGAGAGAGAGAGAGAGAGAGAGAGAGAAGGGGAAAGGGGAAGGGAGGTGAGATGAGAAAGTGTGAGAGGAAAGAAGGAAAGTGTATGGATGCAGAGGAATTAAAAACGAGGAGCATAGAAAGAGGGGAATGAAGCAGCGAGCAAGGGAGGAGAGGGAAGAGAAAATAGAGAGGAGGCAGAAGGGGTGAGTGAGAGAAGGATCGGGGAGGGCAGGAAGCGGATGCGAGCGAGGAACAGCGGGAGGATGGAGCGAGAGTGGGTACAGAGAGAGGAGAACGAGAGAGACTGTAAGGGAGGGGGAGATGCAGGGGTGAGATTTCCGGGAAGGAAATGATGGGGGGGGGGGGGGGGGGGGGGGGTGGCAGGAGAGCGAGAGAGAGAGAGACGCGGGGGACCGGAATAAACGAGCTGGGGTTTTAAAATGGAGAAAGTTGTGCAGAACCCCACGTCGGTCGAAACGCGACGGCCACAGAAAGATGAAGCAGGGATAAAGTATGAAAGGGCGATCCCGGCAGTTTTACGATGTGGAATAATTGTGAATCAGAGTGGGATATTCTAACGCCAATTCCAGCTTGTCACATCGTTGCATAACCACATTAGAAACCCACACAAAGTTGAATTTACCTCCTTTTTCCCTGCGGGTAACCCAGTGTTTCGATACAGTCGCTTCTGCGGCGTCGGTATCTAACACCCGAGACGCAGGGCAGCAGCGAGCGCACCAGGCAGCCGGCACCCGCCGGCCTCTGACTGTCTCCGGCTGAGCAGCGGGAACATCCAGTTAGCGGGACATCTTCAGATGGTTGAGCGTAGAACCGGCGGCTGCTGCTGGGCGCTGAACCGCAGGGGAATCCTTCTCCATCTACGGTCTAAGAACGCCCAGAGATAGACACACACAGTCGAGCCCCAGAATGTCACCGGGGGATGCCGAGAGATGCCGGAAACCCTCTTGCAAACCCTTCAATGGGTGAGAACAAAATAGCACATTTGCTGCTAAATCCAATATTCAGCCCCTGCCGCAATTCCCGGCCGGTAGAAAGAGATCAGTCAAGAATAAGGTCTGACTTTAACTCGGCAAATTAACAATTACTGGTCAGACAGAGCCACCTTGTTATTTTTGGAACAATATTATGGAACAGATTCACCGTTCACTGCTGTGGAAGGGGAGCGAAGTTCTGCTGGCATTTTCTCTGTACAACGCATCTGACGCTACGGCACCCGAGCGAAGTCTGTGCAGTGGAAAGGAACATCTTACATCTGCAGTTGGCGTTGGATGGTCTGAAAAGAGCGATCAGTTTTTTTTGGTGCGCCTGCAATAAAAACGTGCCTTGAGACCGGGAACCGATCTGACGCCTCGCACGGACAAGAAACGCTCACACACATGCACACACAGACACGGCTCACACATAAAGTGTGAATAATTCAAAGAAATGCAAGTTGTAGAACAAGGCATACTGAGCGCTGGCCGGAGAGAGTGGGGGGGGGGGGGGGGGGGGGGAGGGAGACGGGAATACTAAAGCGCCATTAATTAAAAAAAAAATTGGCCGATCTTACACATGGCACAGGGCGGGGATATATGCGACCGCCCTTTACCTGCCTACAGGTGCAACGACGATCGCCAGCAATCCACTTAACCCCAAAACGAATCTGTGCGAAGATGCGGCAAAATATTCGGATGAAGTTACCTTTGTTTTTCAAGGGAGAAGGGAGAGGGAGAAAGAGAGACCCAATCTCCCTGCTCTAAGATACCCCCCTTATTTATCCACTGCTTTGCTTATATCTTAGTGGCTCGTTCAAATACAACCAAAATTTGTATTTAGTGCATTTGCATCCGTATTTAATGCGTTTGCATGGAACACACAGGCGCTCTTTGATCGCTGCAAATGATCAATGCGCGCTTGTATTTAATGCAAACACTGCAGGAATTGGCAAGGGAGGGGAAGGGGTTAAAACAAGGGCCACCATCTGATGAACCAGCTCCTTCCCCTCAAAAAAAAAAATGTCATGATCTCAGCAGAAATTCGGTTCTAATTTTTAACCGGACGCCCGTCCCGTCCCACGCTCCGGGCATGCACCGTGCCACCCGAATTAAGATTATTCCCTACCCTTTTCTGTTCCCTCTGGGACATGGAAGGCGGAGGATGCAGCAAACTAAATCCGAGCGGCCACAGTCTGCGGGCTTCACTTTGTGAGGTTTGGTTCCATGCACGACACTGCAGGATGCTTTGGGAAGCCGCCTGGAGACACCTAGTGTCAAAGCCAGATTGCTGCAGGATTATTTTTTTAAAGCAGATTTCTGTGTCGTTGAGAATGTTAATTGAAATTTAAGATCGATCAGATTCATTGCAGCAGGCCTCATCCAACATCTATTGGTGGGGCGCCTCCGCTGTTTCTACAGACGCGACAGGCTGGAAGAAAGTTCCACGAGAATTTGTACCACGTTCTAGGTAATACATGGGTCTTTTTTAATGCTGGAATGCTGCCTGGCCAGCTGAGTTACCCCAACACTTTATGTTTTACCGAGGATTCCAGCATCTGCAGTTCCTTGGAGAAACAGTCTGAAGTGTCCCGTCCCAAAACATACCTTATCCCTGATCTCCTGAGATGCTGCCTGACCCGATGAGTCACTCCAGCACTTTTAATCTTTTTTTCGTAAACCAGCACCTGCAGTTCGTTGTGTCATTTCTTTTTTTTTTCAAGACTTTTGAGTTCAGAGTATGGAAACAGGCTTACCGAGTTCACGCCGACCATCAATCCAGTTCCATGTTGTCCCACTTTCTCATTCAATCCCTACACAATATAAAGGACCAATTAACCTACAAATCATTACGTCTTTGGGATGTGGGAGCAAACCGGAGCACCCGGAGGAAACCCACGTGGTCACGAGGAAAACGTGCAAACTCCACAGAGACAGCACCCGAGGTCAGGATCGAACCCGTCTCTGGCGCTGTGAAGCAGAGCCTTTGCCAGTTGCGCCACACAGCAAATGCGGGTGAGGGTTGGGGGAGGTGGTTAACCAAAGACTCAGCCCCAAACACCTGTCCAACATATGAGAAACACTCTTCAGGAGTCAGGTGTGGATTTGTCAATGACCACTGTCCACAAAAGACTTTGTGAACAGAAATACAGAGGCTGCACTGCAAGATGCAAACCACTGGTTTGCCACAAAAAAAGGAAGGCCAGGTTACAGTTTGCCAAGAAGTACTTAAAAGAGCTACCACAGTTCTGCAAAAATGTCTTGTGGACAGATGAGATGAAGATTAACTTATATCAGAGCGATAGCAAGAGCAAAGTATGGAGGAGAGAAGGAACTGCCCAAGATCCAAAGCACACCACCTCATCTGTGAAACAAGGTGGTGGGGATGTTATGGCCTGGGCATGTATGGCCGCTGAAGGTACTGGTTCACTTATCTTCATTGATGATACAACTGCTGATGGTAGTAGCATAATGAATTCTGAAATGTATAGACACATCCTATCTGCTCAAGTTCAAACAAATGGCTCAAAACTAATTGGCTTGGGGTTCATTCCACAGCAAGACAATGATCCCAAACATAAATCTGAAGCAACAAGGGAGTTTTTTTGCAAAAATGGTAAATTCTTGAGTGGCCATGTCAATCACCCGATCTGAACCCAATTGAGCCACCCTTTTATATGCTGAAGAGAAAACTGAAGGGGACTAGCCCCCAAAACAAGTTGAAGATGGCTGCAATACAGGCCTGGCAGAGCATCACCAGATAAGACACCCAGCAACTGGTGATGTCCATGAATCGCAGACTTCAAGCAGTCATTGCATGCAAAGGATGTGCAATGAAAAACTAAACATGACTACTTTCATTTACATGACATTGCTGTGTCCCAAAGATTATGGTGTCCTGAAATGGGGGGGCTATAAACACTGCTGTCATTTCTACACGGCGAAACTAAAATGTAAAAAAATGGCCTTTATTAAAATCTGACAACGTGCACCTTAACCACATGTGATTTTTTTCTATTACCTATCTCAAATTGTGGAGTACAGAGGCAAATGAATAAATGATGGGTTTTTATCCCAAACATTATGGAGGGCACTGTGCATTGGATGCATATCTGAACCAGAGCAGAGAACAAGATGGATGAAATTGAAAATCAAAACTGCAGGTGCTGGAAATCGGAAATAAAAGCTTTTACAGCATTTTCTATTTTTATTTGGACGAGATTGATCACTGCTTCAGAATCACAACACGTTTTCTGGTGTGAATGGCTACCTTAATACCTAAAAAAAAGATGTTATTAAGATGGAAAGGGTGTAGAAATGATTCACCAGGATGTTTCAGGGGCTGGCGGGGAGGTGAGATAGGATGGATAGACCGTGTTCCCTGCAGTAAAGGAGTTTGAGATATGACCTTTTATCGAGGTTTATAAAATCACAAGCAACATAGATAAGGTGAATGGTCACGGTTTTTATCCCATGGTAGGAGAGTCTAAAACTAAAGGGCATAGGTTTAAAGTGAGAGGGCAAAGATTTAATAGGAACCTGAGGGGCACGTTGTTCCACACAGAGGATGGTGGGTATATATTAACGAGCTGAGAGAGAAAATGGTGGAGGCAGGTACAATAACAACATAAAAGATATTAAGTTGGTAAGGGTTCAGAGAAGATTTACCAGGATTTTGCCAAGCGTCAGCGTCTAAACTATAGGGGGAGGTTGAGCACGCTGGAACTCTTTTCCATGGAGCGCGGGAGGACGAGGGGAGATCTTACTGAGGTGTATCAGATCATGAGGGGAATGGGTCGGGGAGACGCACAGAGTCTCTTGCCCAGAGTTGGGGAATCAAGAACCAGAGGGCATAGGTTTAAGGTGAAGGGCGAAAGATTTAATTGGAATCTGAGGGGTGACTTTTTCCACACAAAGGGTGGTGGGTGTATGGAACGAGCTGATGGAGGAGATAGTCGAGGCAGGGACTATCGTAACGTTTAAGAAACATTTATACAGGTACATGGATTGGACAGGTTTAGAGAGATATGCGCCAAACACAGGCAGGTGGTCCTAGTGTAGATGGGATATGTTGGTCAGTGTGGGCCAGTTGGGCCTGTTTCCACGATGTATGACTGACTCTGTGACTCTATTCATTTGGATGGGTGCATGGATAAGAAAGGTTCAGAGGGATATGGGCCAAATGAAGGCAAATGGAACAAGTTACAATGCAGAAACAAGAAACTGTAGATGCTGGCATACACAAAATGACACAAAGTGCTGGAGTAACTCAGCAGATCAGGCAGCACCCCTGGACAACATGGATGGGTAACATTTCTGGTCAGGAACAAATCAGTTTGAAGATTGTCACATTTAAACTATTGTGTTCAATTTTGGGCACCATATTACAGGAAAGATGTTGTCAGCAGGGACTATCGCAAAGTTTAAGACGCATTTGGTCAAGTACATGGATAGGATACATTTAGGGGTATATGGGCCAAATACAGGTAGTTGGGACTAGTGTAGATGGGACATGTTGGTCGGTGTAGATGGGACGTGTTGGTCGGTGTGGACACGTTGGGCTGAAGGGCCTGTTTTCATGCTGTAGGGCTATATGATTATGACACTTAGAGTCAGGACCTGAAACATCACCTATCTATGTTCTCTAAAGATTCTGCCTGACGCGCTGAGTTACTTCAGCACTTTGTCTCCAAATGGGACTAGTTCAAGTGGGCAAATAGATCGGAATGATGACCGAAAGGCCTGTTTCTGTGTTGTATGACTATGACTGTTACACTATACATGTAATATAAAATAAAGCAGAAAATGGTGTTGATACTCAGCAGGTCAGGCTGCATTTGTGGGAGGACTAACAGCTAACATTTTAGATGCAAGTCCCTTTGTTGGGAAGTGGCTCTTTTCCCATGTACTATTCACAAATCGGTGGACAAAACCCAACTCAACATCTGCCAAAGGGCCTTTGACCTTTAGACTTTACCTTAGAGAAACAACGCAGAAACAGGCCCTTCGGCCCACAGAGTCCCCGCCGACCAGCAATCATCCGAGCACTAGTGTACCTACAGCAGCAACATAGTACACCAGCACTATCCCACATACTAGGGACAATTTACAATTTTACCAAAGCTAATTAACCTACAAACCTGTACATCTTTGGAATGTGGGAGGAAACCCAAGCACCCTGAGGAAACCCAAGCTGTCACAGGGAAATTGTACAAACTCCGTACAGACAGCAATTTTACTCAGAATCGAACTTGGTTCTCTGGCACTTTGAGGCAGCAGCTCTACCACTGTGCCACTGTGCTGCCCCGTGTGTCAGCTCTGTTGCCATTTTTTTTTCTGTCCTTAGTTTAGATTTTCACCAACTGAGATTTTGTTTTGATTCCCACGTAGCTGCCACAGAGGATGTGCAGCGAAGACTCACTAGTCTCGCTCCTGGGGTGACAGATTTTCCATCTGAAAGGAGATTGAGTAGAGTAGACTGCTACCTTATCTTCAATTTGGAAGAATAAGAGGAGATATCTTCAAAATTTGTGAAGGATGAATGTAAGAAGCAGTCTCTGGCCAATGGTTACAGTTTCAGAAGCAAGAAAAAAAATAATTGAAGGAGAACTGCAGATGCTAGTTTACAAGAAAAGACACAAAGTGCTGGAGTAACTCAGTGGGTCATGCACAATCTCTGGAGAACACAGGGCGTTAGAACAGCACTGTGGCACAGCGGTAGAGCTGCTGTCTTACAGCGCTGGAAACCCGGATTCGATCCTGACCTTACTACGTGTGCTGTCTGTGCAGAATTTGCATGTTCTCCCTGTGACTGAGGGGAAGAAGCTGTTCCTGTTTGTGTATCTTCTACCTGACGGGAACAGGGAGCCGAAGGAATGACTGGGGTGGGACAAGTCTTTTATTATGTTGGCTGTTTTTCCGAGTCCGCGTGGTGAGTCTGATCTGTGTGATGGTCTGGGCTCCATCCACAACTTTCTATAATTTCTGTCATTGCCAAGGTATATCAGGTTATGGACCTAATGCGGGTGACTGGGAATAATAGAGGGATACAATGATCAATGTGGATGTGGTAGATTTTACTTCGGAGTCACGTGAGTGACTACGTGAAGAACCCCGCCAGGACGCATGCGTGCCCATATCGCTTTCACGCTTGCGAAACGACAGGCGGTGTGGAGCGTTCCCCCGCAGCGGTAAGTTTGAAACCGCGACCTGCAGGTAAGTGATTTACTCTGCGGTAGTTTTTGTCCCCGCGCTGTTTTTACACAGGGGGGGAAGCTGGACAAAATAGTATCCACAAGTGCTGCGAGTAAAGCTGGCTGGGGAGGACCGCAAAGTTGCAGGAGCCAGCAGTAGCTGAAGGCACAAGCTCTGTAAGTGGGATCAGCTGTGCCGACTTTTGGTCCCGCGCCGGCCAGAACATCAGCGGGAGACTATTCAGAATGGGGCCGTCAACTTTGACAAGTCGAAAACGGCAGGAGGCGGGGTGGAACGACGTTCCCCCGTAGCGACAATTTAAACCAGGACCTGCAGGTAAAAGTACTCTGCGGTCTTTTTGTGTTTTCCCATGCTAATTACAGGTGGAGAAACCAACGAGGGCTGCGACAAAGCTGGTGGGCCAGCAGCGGCCAGCGGCACTTGAATCACCTATTATGGGATCAGCTGTGCCCGAAATCTAAATTAACGCCTTCCACTACTATGAACTATTTGGGGTTCACCATTGACTCAGTTCACATGTCAGTGACTTTGCCAAAGGGAAAGGCTATAGACTTAATAGAGGCTTGCAATAACCTCATTGACATCAGTAACCGTCCATCAGATTGGTAGCAAAGTAATTGGCAAAATGGTGGCTGCTTTTCCAGCCACACAATTTGGACCTTTACATTACCAAAATTTACAGAGAGCAAAAATACAAGCACTCAAAATCAATGCTGGTCATTTTGACAGACCAATGAAGCTACCAATCAAAGCTATAATGGAACTAATGGTGGATAGATAACATTCGGCTTTGTTTCAATCCAATCATTATCAGCAACCCTTCTATGGTGCTACAAACTGATGCCAGTGCACTTGGTTGGGGTGCCACCAATTCCATCTCCAGCTTTGGAGGTAGATGGACTGCTCAGGAGGCATCATTATTACTAACACTGGGCATAAACTACCTGGAAATGTTGGGTGCATTCTATGGCCTAAAGTCATATTGTACTGGGTCATATCACCAGCATGTTAGACTACAGATTGACAATACCACCGTGGTAGCATATATCAACCACATGGGTGGAAACAAATCGACATCATGTGACAATCTGGCTAATACAATTTGGCAGTGGTGTATCCAGAGAGATATTTGGATATCAGCTACTTACCTACCAGGTAAACTAAATTTAGTGGCAGACACCAGGTCACGCAAATTTAAAGAAAACACCGAATGGATGTTGAATAAAACGTATTTGCTGATATTACAGCACGATATGGAACACCAGATATCGATCTATTCGCATCCAGGCTTAATCACCAGTTATCAAACTATGTTTCGTGGGAACCAGACCCTGGGGCAGCGGCGACAGATGCATTTTCTCTGCATTCGGGGGGGGGGGGGGGGGGGGGATTGTTTATTTATGCATTCCCTCCTTTCTGCCTCATCAGTCGGGTATTAAGGAAAATACAGCAAGACTCTGCGTCTGGTATTTTGGTAGTACCCGATTGGCCTACTCAACCATGGTTCCCAGTGATACTGAACATGGTATTAGAACCATGTATCACCATCCCGAATAGACCAGACTTATTGGTTCATCCCGTAACAAGGGATAGCCACCCATGCCATAACTATTTGAATTTATTAATTTGTAGAGTTTAAAAATACCACTACTACAGCTGGGACTGATGGACCGAACAGTGAACATGATTCGGCGGGCCACAGACAGTCCACCAAAAAACAGTATCTGGTCTATATCAGGAAGTGGGAGATGTATTGTCACAAAAACAGCATCACCTACAGAGATATGAACATCCCGTCTGTTCTGGAATATCTGGCAGGCCTCCATTATGATGAGAGGCTCAGTTATAGTGCCATCAACTGCGCCAGAAGTGCCCTATCAACTTATCTATGGCAAGGAACAGAGCTTCACTCTGCTGGGACTCACCCACTGGTAACAAAACTTATGAGGGGAATTTTTAATACCAATCCCCCAAGAACCAGGTACTCCCAAATATGGGATGTGAGTATTGTCCTAAACATGCTCAGGAATTGGTCTCCAGCAACAGCTCTGTCCCTACATAGACTGACATTAAAAACAGTCATGCTAATGGCATTGGTCACGGCACAAAGGCTACAGTCATTATATAAATTAAGACTGGACACATGACTTCTTCATCTGAAAATATTGTTTCATATTTATGAATTAGTAAAGCAGAACAGACAGGGATCAGCAGGCCTCAATATAGAATTTAGGTCTTACCCAACAGATGATCCTCTCTGTATAGTAAGACATTTGTCGTTATACATGGAGAACACAAAAATCATCAGAGGCAATGAGAAGGCACTTTTAGTCAGCCATAAGCAACCACACAAAAGAGTGACGGTCCAGACCATCTCCAGATGGCTGAAACAGGTTCTAATACAGGCTGGGATGGATACTAATATTTTTAAATCTCATTCCACCAGGGCTGCAGCTACATCGGCAGCTATGCAGTTGGATATACCAATGGACCAAATCCTCAAGACAGCAGGATGGTCAGGGGAAAAACATTCCAACTATTTTATCATAAACCAGTCATTAAACCTGGAACATTTGCAGAAACAATTTAAGTTCTGTAATTTAATTACCCCATAAATAGGGGCTATAATTTGTGTTAATCAATTCATGGATTTCAATGTCGGATTCATGTCTAAAATATGTTGACACAATTCCTCCTACAGTCATTAAGGCAGATGTGATGCATGAACTCGTTTCCACGGCATGAAATCACAGAGCTTTGAATTCTTCACGTAGTCACTCACGTGACTCCGAAGTAAAATAGTAAGATTAAACGAGAACTTACCAGTTCGAAGTTTGATCGTTATTTTATGAGGAGTACGTTGAGGGTATACGTGCCCTCCGCTCCCACCCATGATCATATACTCAACTGGTATTTCTTCTCTAATCTTACTATGTTTAAGTCATTACAGTTATCTGTGATTTCACACCGCTGCTTTGAAGAATGACACGCATGCGTCCTGGTGGGGTTCTTCACGTATTCCCTCAACGTACTCCTCATAAAATAACGATCAAACTTCGAACTGGTAAGTTCTCGTTTAATCTTACTATTAAAGTGTGTGTTTTTGTGCTGAATGATTCTATGAATAGTTCATGTTCCTAAGTCATAGGAGCAGAATTAGGGCATCCGGCCCATCTGCTCTACTCCGCCATTTGATCATGGCGGATCCATCTTTCCCTCTGAACCCCAATCTCCTGCCTTCTCCCCATAACACTTGACACCCATACCAATAAGGAATCTCCCAACCTCCACCTTAAAAAGACCCAATGACAGCCTCAAACAGCCGTCTGTGGCAATTAATTCCACCATGAATAAACTATAGTCTTAATATGAGGCAGGAAAGGTTTGAAGGGCCAAATGACCTTGTCCTGCCTCTTATAATCCCTGCTTTAAAAGTCTGCAAAAATCATTGTATTTTTTAATTTTTTGTCTTGTTGCAATGTTCCTTTGACTGCTGCAGACTGAATTTGCCATAACTTTTGGACTGTGACACAGTTTGAACTCTGTTGGAAAACCTCTGTGATTGACATTGTGCGGGACTTTACTGACATCTCCAGATGTGTCATTGTGCACTGAATACCCTTCCACATTCAATGCCTGGTATCACAAATGGAGAAAATAAATGACCCTGCTGACTATTGTCTCGGAATACTGTCGACACCTGGTTTCCTTTAATGAATCAGGAGGCAGTGAAAAAAAATAATGCTACAACAAATTACTCAGTATGAGTCTGCAAACTCTATACACGCCGATACCTTTGACTGTAATCTATTAATTTTCCCAGCACCGTCACGGGGTCTTGTAGTTTTAGCTACTGGTGGCTTTGCAAACCCACATGGTGCTAGAATAACACTGAAGTTTGTTACTAGTTGCCTCAAAGTAAAATGGTTTCCACAATTGGCTTGCAATCCCAGTGCAATACTGAGGGATGGCTGAATTGCTGATGGTGTTATCTCATGGAACCAAGTCCATATTGTAGAAGACAGAGTGCTGGAGTAGCTCAACGGGTCAGGCAGCATCTCTGGAGAACATGATGGGTGACCTTTCAGGTCAATGGTTCAATGGTGCTTTTATCGTCACATGTACAAACACACAGTGAAATTATTTTCTTACATGCAGTCCCGTATAGTATTCCCATACCCAAGTACTTCCTCGATTAGCAAGTGTACCGAGCCCGCATGCAAGAGGCACCACTTTCAAGGTCCGGTCCGTGCTCCAGTTCTTATGAATGGTGCCTGATCCACGCAAGCCCCAGGCTTTGGACATGACATCCCTCTCCTCGCCCGTCCACCTTTTGTGCTCCAGGGGTACCTCCCACAGCCGAACATGATGGTGTGGTAGGCCAAACCATGATTCCCTCTCCTCAGGACCCTTCTTCATTCTTATGTTCTCCTAAGATGCTGCCTGACCCGCTGAGCTACTCCAGCACTCTGTGTAGACCAGCATCTGCAGTTCCTTGTTTCTGAGCATATACAACACGGAAACAGGCACTTTGGCCTATCATGTCCAAACTCACTAGTGATCCCCACATATTTAACACTACCCTACACACATTAGCGACAATGTTACATTGATGCCAAGCCAATGAACCTACATACGTGTCCGCCTTTGGTGTGGGAGGAAACCGAAGATCTCGGAGAAAACCCACGCGGTCACAAGGGGAATGTACAAACTCCATACAGACAGCACCCATAGTCGGGATAGAACCCGGGTCTCTGGCACTCTAAGCGCTGTAAGGCAGAAACTCTATCACCGTGCTGTTCTGTCTTGTTCATTATTGTCACATGTATCGAGATACAGCGAGAAGCTTTGTCTGCATACTATCCAGTTATTACAGAGAAATAGGAATCTGCAGATGTTGGCAAATGGCAAGGTGATGGAGGAACTCAGTGGGTTAGGCAGCATCTGTGGAGGGAATGGACAGGTGACGATTTGGGTTGGGACCCTTCTTTTATTGATTAGTTAGGTTGATTAGGTTGAAGAAGAGTATCAAACCAAAACATCGCCTGCGCATTCGCTCCCCAGATGCTGACTGACCCATTGAGTTCCTCTAGCCCTTTGTGTTTTAAATCATTCCATATATCAGTACCACCAACCCGTACACAAGTGAAACAAGAAAAAGTCCACGGCCCATAGACAGGCAGTTTGAAAGATCAGGACTACATCCTTGGATCAGGAAAGGTTCATTCAATAGTCTGATAACACTGGGGAAGAAGTTGTTCCTGAATCTGGTGTTGCGTGCTTTCAAGCCTTTGTATCTTCTGCTCACCTCTTCGGATCGTGTACCTTATCGTGGTGAAGAGGCTTGCATGTCCCAACGATTCCGAGAGCGATGCTGTCGGAAGAACCAGCTTCTGGTAGGGCCACCCATGGAGGAAAGGTTGAGAATGAGGGTCCAGACTAAGAACGATCCAACCTACAAGACCTCAACGGCGGACCAGGCGGACAAAGTTACCTTGAACTCAATGGCTGTGAAGGTGGATGAAGGCTGCAACAGATCTATTAACTCCAATCGTCTTGATTCCCTTGCCATTGGAATTAGTTGATTGATTTGTGAAGGACCATGTGCTTCTTGGAGTGCAACATCAAGTACATGTTAAACAAACACATGCACAGGCGTCTTCGTTCTGTGAGCAGCACAAAACCTTCGACATCGGGACTATTGGGAAACCAATGCCAAGGACAGGAAACTCTGGCGAACCATCATCCAAGAAGGAACGGCGACCTTCGAAGCCAAGATGTGCAGAAATAGAAGAAAAGAGAAGAAAACGAAAAGAGAGGCAGCAACAACCAAAACCTGATCTGCCATCTGG
This sequence comes from Amblyraja radiata, assembly GCF_010909765.2. Classification (NCBI taxonomy): domain Eukaryota; kingdom Metazoa; phylum Chordata; class Chondrichthyes; order Rajiformes; family Rajidae; genus Amblyraja; species Amblyraja radiata. The sequence continues at coordinate 17,901,239 of NC_045967.1, read as the reverse complement.
AATTACCGGTCCTCATTACAGAAGAACTTTCAAAGCCAGGATTGGACTCATAAACCACCTGGGAGTCCATAAAAACAACAGAACGTAGACCATCATCCTCGACCTCGAGGGATAGCCATGATAATGATGATCTTCTGCTCAACGGGAAAGGAGAGAAGAGGAAATGAGCGAGGTGTGAGTGACCCTTGATAATGTTTATTGCTTTGAAAAAATGAGACTGCAGATTTATGTCTCTCAGTTTTGCACATTGGTGCAATCAGTCTCTGACTGAAGATGCTGCTCTTGATCACCTTCAGGGCATGGAGTGGGTGAGTGGGGTTGGTCATTATTGAACCCAGTTTATTCAGAGTTCTGGCCTCTGCCACCTGCTGGACCGTTCGTTGCTCAGCCCCGACCACTGAGCCGGCCTTCTTGATCAGCTTGTCCAGTCTGTTTTTGTCCGCTATACGGGCGCCATCTCCCCAACAGGCCACAGCAAAAAACAGAGCACTGGCCACCACTGAATGGTAGACACTGCACAGCAGGGGTTGGCAGATGTTAAATGACCTCAGCCTCCTTAAAAAATACAGTCGACTTTGTCCCTTCCTGTACACCGCCTCCATATGACCCTTCCAGTCCAGCTCACTGTCAAGCTGCACACCAAGGTACCTGTGGTTAGCGACCACCTCCACCTCAGTGCCCTTAATGGTGATTGGTGTTGGTTGAGTCCTCCTCCTCCCCCTCCTGAAGTCCACAACTATCTCCTTGGTTTTTGTGGTGTTAAGATGGAGGTTATTGTGTGCACTCCACTCCACAAAGTTGCTTATTATGTCTCTATACTCCTCCTCATTGCCCCCTTTGATGAGGCCGACAACAGCTGTGTCATCCGAAAATTTCTGCAAAAAGCAGCTGTTGGTGTTATATTGGAGATCCGCGGTGTAGATGGTAAACAGGAATGGAGCCAGCACAGTTCCTTGTGGAGCCCCTGTGCTGCTCAAGATGGTGCTTGAGACATTGTTCTGTAGGCGCACGTACTGACTAATTCTCAGTCAATATCACCAAAATCTGGTCACTATCAGCGTAATGTTTGTGAAATATGTAGGAAGTAAATATTGCAGTGATTATCTATTCTAAAGAGAAGAGCAAATGCTAATAACTCAGTTGAACCTATCTTGACACAGACACATTTTCAAAAATAATGTTTAACAATGCGAAAGTGAAATCTTAAAGACCAGAAACATCAGACGCCAGCGAAGGCGCTGTGGAGATTTACGAGGATGTTGCCAGTGTCTGAGAAGTCTAATTATGGTGAGAGATTGGTCGGGTTGGGTTTGTTTTCTTTGGAAGTGCAGAGGTCTGGAGATTTAATCAAAGTGAGTAGAACAATCAGAGAGCGAGACAGAGCGAGCATGAAGATCCATCTCCAGCAGGGGTTGTTTCCTTTGGAATAGAGAGGCTGAGAGGAGGTTTAATCAAGGTGTAAGAAGCAATCCGAGGTCAGACCAAGGCAGTATCAAGAAGTAGTTAGGGCGAACGCACACAGTCTTTTACCCAGAGTAGGTTAATCAATTGTGTAGAAACAAGGAACTGCAGATGCTGGTTTATAAAAAAGCGCTGGAGTAAATCAGCGGATCAGGCAACATCGCTGAAGAACATGGATAGGTGACATCTTCGGTTGGGAATGTTTTTTCAGGCCCAAGAAAAGTTGCGACACAAAATTACGCCTATCCGTGTCTAAGAAGGAACTGTAGATGCTCGTTTACACCAAAGATAAACACAAAATGCTGGAGTAACTCAGCGGGCTAGGCAGTATCTCTGGAGAAAAGGAATAGATGACGTTTTGGGTTCAAAATCTTTTTCAATCTGAAGAAGGATCTTGACGCAAAACATCACCTTTCCCTTTTCTCCATCCATCTCATAGCAAAAAGATGAATAAGTGTGGGGATAGATCTGAAGTAACCGGGAAGAAACTGTCCCTGAATCTGGATGTGCGCTTTTTCAAACTTCTGTACCGCTTGCCTGATGGGAGAGGGGAGAAGAGGGAGTGACCGGGGCGAGACTGGTTCTTGATTATGCTGCTGGCCTTCCCCGTCAGTGTAAAGTGTAGGTGGAGTCAATGGTAGGAAGTATGGTCTGTGTGACGGACTGGTCTACATCCTGAACTCTCTGCAATTTATTGTGGTCGGGCAGAGCTATTTCCAAACCAAGCTGTAATTTAAGCAACTTCATCCCACACTCCCCTCCCTTCCCCCCTCCCTCCTTGCCCCCTTCCTCCTCCCGAGCCATTTTACAAGTTGCACAATTCTTCACATTGTTTCTCCTGAGATCACACCTTCCCGAGCCAACAATGGACCTACCAGGGCACCGCCCTGCCTGAAGTAATTTTTGGCTGGCCCTGATAAATCCTGGTCTTTACTCAACCCTAGTTCTTCATCTCCTCCCCCCCAAAGGCACCTCCCACTTTCAGTCTGAAGAAGGTTCCCGACCCAAAATGTCCAGAGATTTCTCCAGAGATGGTGCCTGACCCACTGAGTTAGTCCAGCACTTTGTGTCTTTGATGCAACTTGATAGGGCGCTTTCTACAGTGCGTGGCTAGATAGGGTAGACATGCAGATGCTTCCAGTGATGAACAAGTGTGCTCAACAGTACACAACTCCAGCAGAGAGGATTACTCCTGGAAACACTGCCCCAGTGACACAGCGTTAAAAACACAATAGCCTTACAAATTTAATTTCCATGCAGGCAGAGGATCTCAACCCAAAGCATTGCCCATTCCTTCTCTCCAGAGATGCTGCCTCACCCGCAGCGTTACTCCAGCTACCAGGCACATTACCATCTTGATACAGGCATCAGGAAGGTACCTCTGCAAACTGAAGATGAACTTCCAACTGAGGAATAAGAAAGTGAAGTGCCAGGTAATTAGAAACTCTGTAAAATGTTCAGCTCTAAGAAGAGTGCATGGAAATAGATCTGAGACCATGAGAGGAAAACATTGGGTAGACTCACAAAGTCACTTGCCCAGGGTAGGGGGATCAAGAACCAGAGGATACAGGTTTAAGGTGAGAGGGCAAAGATTTAATAAGAACCAGAGGGGTAATATTTTCACACAAAGGGTAGTCAGTGTATGGTACACAAACATGCTGGAGAAACTCAGCGGGTGCAGCAGCATCTATGGAGCGAAGGAAATAGGCAACATTTCGGGCCGAAACCCTTCTTCAGACTGATCGGTGTATGGAACGTGCTGTCGGAGGAGGTAACTGAGGCAGGTACTGTCGCAACGTTTAAGAAACATTTGGACAGGTACATGGAATGGACAGGTTTAGAGGGATATGGGCCAAACGCAGATAGGTGGAACTAGTAAAGTTAGGATGTGTTGGTCGGTGTGGACAAGTTGAGCCTAATGACCTGTTTCCATGCTGTATGACTATGATTCCATGAACAGCCCAAATAACGTGGCTTAAAAAAAAGCCATCAATCTGCAACACAAATAGGAATACAAAGAGGACAATAAAAATGACATTCAAAACTACGGGAAGAACAATTGCAATTGATGAAATCTGAAATCTGCACAGAATTGAGCAGATGCAAGCAATTTCTTGACAAATAAGGCTATTAGTAGTTCTGCATAAAGCCAAGTAATTGACAATTGTTATGACTAAGAAAATGGCAGAGGAGGGCATTTTGTTAAATTCATATTTGTACTGTGTTGATTACTCTGCCAAGGATAAACGTAGTCTGACAATTGGAAATTAATATGCAGAATAAGGTAGAAGACCATTATCCTATAATTATCCTCAGCTGCCTCTCCAATGATTTTCGCATCACCATAAGGCCAGATGTGGGCATGTTTACAGGTGACGAGTGTACAGTGTCCAAGTACCATTTCCCATTCCTTCGACGATGAAATGTCCATGCCAAATTTAGGATGGCACGGTGGCGCAGCACTCCATTTGCTGTCTTACAGCACCAGAGATCCGGGTTCGATCCTAACTATGGGTGCTGTCTGTACGGAGTTTGTATGTTTTCCCAGTGACCTGCATGACTTTCTCCATGACCAGCATGACTTTTCTCTAGGTGCTCTGGTAACCCCCCCCCCCCCCAACTCCAATGACGTGCAGGTTTGTAGGTTAATTGGCTTCAGTAAAATTGTAAATTGTCCCTAGTGTGTAGGATAGTGTTAGTGTGTGGGGATCAGCACATCCTTCGTCAGATATGGTGCCCAATCTTGGTCACAATATTCCAAATGCGGCCTTACCAGCACCTTATAGAACCTCAGCAATACATCCCTGTTGTTTGTACAAGCCCTCTTGAAATAAATGCTAGCATTGAGTTTGCTTTCTTAATACTGATACCGGATGTGCTGGTGTTGGAGAGGGTCCAGAGGAGGTTTATGAGATGATCCCAGGAATGATTGGGTTAACATATGATAAGCGTTTGATGGCTCTGGGCCTGTTCTCACTGGAGTTCAGAAAGATGAGAGGGACCTCAATGAAACTTACCGAATAGTGAAAGGCCTGGATAGAGTGGATGTGGAGAGGATGTTTCCACTAGTGGAGAGTTGAGGATCAGAGGGCACAGCCTCAGAATAAAAGGACACACCGTTAGAATGCAGATGAGGAGGAATTTCTTTAGTGGTGAATCTGTGAAATTCATTGCCACAGACTGATTCTTGATTAGTAAGGGTGTCAGAGGTTATGTGGAGTAGGCAGGAGAATGGGGTTAAGAGGGAAAGATAGATCAGCAATGATTGAATGGCAGAATAGACTTGATGGGCCGAATGGCCTAATTCTGCTCTTATAACCTTTGAACCTAATTCATGGTGACCCTTTGCATGCTGTTCGCAAATGAGGATCTACTATCATCTGATAAAATTGGTCTACTCTTTTAATTAGAGTCATAGAGTTATATACTGTAGCACGGAAATCGGCCCTTCGACCCAACTTGACAATTCCGACCAAGGTTCCCCATTCATCCATGGTGCTTTTCAATGGTTCAATGGTTCAAAGTGTTTAAAATTGGAGAGGGAGGTAAATCGGAGGTGTCAGTGTTACAGTTGAATAAAGGGGACTATGGAGCCATGATGGAGGAGCTGGCCAAAGTTGACTGGAAAGATACCCTAGCAGGGATGATAGTGGAACAACAATGGCAGGTATTTCTGGGAATAATACAGAAGGTGCAGGATCAGTTCATTCCAAAGAGGAAAAAAGATTCCAAGGGGAATAAGGGGCAACCGTGGCTGACAAGGGACATCAGGGACAGTATAAAAATAAAAGAGAAGTACAACATAGCAAAGATGAGCGGGAAGCAAGAGGATTTGGTAATGTTTATAGAGCAACAGAAGATAACTAAAAAGGCAATACGGGGAGAATAGCGGCACATTTGGTTAGTAGTAACATGATCAGTCCAAGTCTGCATGGATTTACGAAGGGGAAATCATGCTTGACTAATCTTCTGGAATTTTTTGAGGATGTAACTAGGAAAATGGACAAGGGAGAGCCAGTGGATGTAGTGTACGTGGACATTCAGAAAGCATTTGATAAGGTCCCACATTGGAGATTCGTGGGAAAAATCAGGGCACATGGTATTGGGGGGAGAGTGCTGACATGGATAGAAAATTGGTTGGCAGACAGGAAATAAAGTGTAGGGATTAACAGGTCCCTTTCAGAATGGCAGGTAGTGACTAGTGGGGTACCGCAAGGCTCGGTGCTGGGACCGCAGCTATTTACAATATATCAATGATTTAGATGAAGGGATTCAAAGTAACATTAGCAACTTTGCAGATGACACAAAGCTGGGAGGCAATGTGAACTGTGAGGAGGATGCCATGAGAATGCAGGGTGACTTGGACAGGTTGGGTGAGTGGGCAGATGCATGGCAGATGCAGTTTAATGTGGATAAATGTGAGGTTATCCACTTTGGTAGCAAAAATGGGAAGGCAGATTATTATCTAAATGGTGTCAAGTTGGGAAAAGGGCAAGTACAATGGGATCTGGGGGTCCTTGTTCATCAATCAATGAAAGTAAGCATGCAGGTACAGCAGGCAGTGAAGAAAGCGAAAGGCATGTTTATAACAAGAGGAGTTGAGTATAGGAGCAAAGAGGTCCTTCTGCAGTTGTATAGGGCCCTTGTGAGACCACACCTGGAGTATTGTGTGCAGTTTTAGTCCTCTAATTTGAGGAAGGACATTCTTGCTATTGATGGAGTGCAGCGTAGGTTTACAAGGTTAATTCCCGGGATGGCGGGACTGTTATATGCTGAGAGAATGGAGCGGCTGGGCTTGTATATTCTGGAGTTTAGAAGGATAAGAGGGAATCTTATTGAAATAAATAAGGGTTTGGTTACGCTAGAGGCAGGAAACATGTTCCCGATGTTGGGGGAGTCCAGAACCAGGGGACACAGTTTAAGAATAAGGGGTAAGCCATTTAGAATGGAGATGAGGAAACACTTGTTCTCACAGAGAGTGGTGAGTCTGTGGAATTCTCTGCCTCAGAGGGCGGTGGAGGCCGGTTCTCTGGATTCACAAACCATTTCCTGTTATTTACCATTACTTCAATAAAAGTACCATTTGTATTTGCTTTAGTTAGCAGCAAAATTAAAGAGCTGGAGACATTACATTTCTTTCTGCATTGCACATAGAGTGCAAAGTGTGAAGCTCAGGGTCCAAGAGAGAGAAGAATATATTGTACAGAGAGATTAAAAGATATCTTGAAAGATAAAAGCCAATGTAAATTGAGGTAAGCAAATTAAACAGGAGCACAGGAAACTGATAGGGCAGATGTTTTATCCAAAGCCCAATGCAGGCAGAAATCTTGGGTTTCCATCTTTGGAAATATTAATACCGAGTCCACCAGCAATTTTCAAGCAACTGGTGGTCTGGCATCCCCTTTAATCCGGACAAAATCATGAGAGTACACTTGAAATCTCCCCTCCCCCCAGAAGTCCCCCTGAAAATATGGCGCCTAGGCCGGCTGAGGCGGCTGATGTAGACCTCATCGGGACTTCCACGCTGATCGGCTGGGTCGTATTTGCCCCCTGCAGCTGGGACTCTGGAACTTCAGCCAAGCCAGAGCCGGCCGATCTGTTCCCATAGCCGACTTCAGAGGCCAACTTTGCGGGTCAGTATCTTGACTCCCCAGCGGTTCCGGTACTGTTTGACTCTTCTCAGAGGCCATGACCTCTGTTAGTCTGGCATAATGGATAATAGTAAGATTAAACGAGAACTTACCAGTTTGAAGTTTGATCTGTATTTTATGAGGAGGAACGTTGAGGGAATACGTGAAGAACCCGCTTCCAACGCATGCGTGTCATTCTTCAAAGCAGCGGTGTGAGGTCACAGAAACTATAATGACCTAACATAGTAAGATTATCAAAGAGATACCAGTTTTGATATGATCATAGGAGGGTGGGAGCGGAGGGCACGTATTCCCTCAACGTTCCTCCTCATAAAATACAGATCAAACTTCAAACTGGTAAGTTCTCGTTTAATCTTACTATTTTACTTCGGAGTCACGTGAGTGACTACGTGAAGATTTCAAAGCTCTGTGACCTCATGCCGTGGAACGAGTCCATGCTTCACAACTGCCTTGGGTATCGGGAGAGAGTATCATTAGCAATTTTAGACACACTTATACAAAGACTTGTGTGATATAACGAGAAAATACATTTATTAATTGAAATCATAGCCCTGTAACCCTTCGGGCAAATTATAATATTGAACGTAAAATGCTTTCCGAAAATGATGATGGCTCCAAAAACTGGTTTATTATAAAACCTTTGGAAAGTCCTTTCGGATGACCATCCTGCTATTCTGAGGATTTGGTCCGTGGGTACCTCAGAATTTTTGCTGCGGATTTTGCTGCAGCCCTGGTGGAATGAGATTTAAAACCATTAGTGTTTATTCCTGCCATCTTTAGGACACATTTGAGCCACCTTGAGATAGTTTGGGTCGTGACCCTTTTGTGCGGTTTCTTGTAAGAAATTAACAAAGCCATTTCCTGACCTCGAATGCTCTTAGTATATTCCATGTATAATTGGATATGTCTTGCTATACACAGACGTTCGTCATATGGATATGCCATAAATTCAATCACTTGACCCGATGAACCTGGTCTGTTTGTTTTATTAACTCATGTATGACAAACACCAGTTTCTCTCGTGAGATGATCAAGGAGTCCAGGCTCAGTTTGCTTAATGACTGGACTCGTTGTGCAGTAACTAACGCCATGAGCATAACCATCTTCATGGTCAGTTTCTGCAGTGATAATGCTGTTTATGGGCGACCAGCTCCTCAGCATGTTTAAAACGACACCCACATCCCAGATTTTGGAGTACCTGGTTTTAGGGGGATTTGCATTGAATATGCCCCTCATAAGTTTTGTTACCAGGAGGTGCGTTCCCACCGTGTGCCGCTCCGTTCCTTGTGATAGGTAATTGGAGAGTGCACTTCTGGCACTATTGATGGCACTGTAGCCCAATCGTTTATCATAATGGAGGTTTGTTAAGAATTCCAATACGGCCGGAATGTTCTTGGCCCTTTGGTCTAGGTTGTTGTCAAAGCAGTATATATGCCCCATTTCTTGATGTGTCCGAGGTACTGCTTCCGTGTTGACAGTCTTTGTGCGGATGTGATGAGATTCATCGTCCTGTCTGACAGCCCCATGCCGTGTAGTGGGTCTTTCAGACTCTACAAATCAACAAATCCATAGTCTTATGGCATGGGTGACTGCCCCCCTCCAGTTACTGGATGAATTAATAAATTCGGGCTATGTCCAATAATGGAACATGGTTCTAACACCATCCCCTGTATGACCGAATACCACGGTTAAGTAGGCCAATCGGGTACTATGAGAATCCCAGATGCCGAATATTGTTGAATTTTCCTTTGTACCCGATTGATGATGCAGAATGGGGGAAAAGCATAAAAAACGCCATTTCCCCCAATGCAGTGAGAAAGCATCTGTAGCTTCTGCCCCAGGGTCTGGTTCCCAGGACACATACCTTGGTAATTGGTGATTCAACCTGGACGCAAAAATATCAATATCTGGTCTACCATATTTTGCTGTAATTTCAGCAAATACATTTTATTTAACATCCATTCCGTGTTTTCACTAAATTTGCGTGACCTGGTGTCTGCCACTGAATTTAGCTTACCTTTATGTTGCCGATATCCAAATGTTTCTTTGGATACACCATTTTGTGATACCATAGACGAGTTGTCAATAATGATGGGGTTGGAGCAATACCTAATGCTATGTTCCCACCACTGTAGTTCAATTATAGCTTCCGTAGGCAGCTCCATAGGTCTATCAAAATGACCTTTGTTAAATTTGAGTGCTCTAATTTTTGCTCTTTGCAAATTTTGATAATGTAATGGCCCAAAATGTGTGGCCGGGAATGTAGCCACAATCTTCCCAATTATCCGGCCTACCCGTCTAATGGAGGGTCTGTTGGTGTTAAGAAGCTCGCTGCAATCCTCCTGTAGGGCTGCGGCTTTATTTATTGGTAAAGTTACTAACATATTGACCGTGTTAATGGTGAATCCTAGATAATCCATATTCGTTTCTGGTATCAATTTACACTTAACTACCGTCTGTGTTCCCCTTTGATGGATACTGTATAGTATGCATCTTTTAAGTCAATGCTTGTCATATAGAAACCAGCTGATACTAATTCTTTAGCAGTGATAAAGGTATCCATCTTAAAATGAACATATTGAACGAATGTGTTTAGGGTTGAAAGGTCAATGATAATCCTGCAACCCCCATCTTTTTTATTTTTAATAAATATGTTTGATACAAATTTTAATTGTTCATGAGTAGTATGCTCAATCACACCTTTTGTATACAATCGTTGTAGCTCCATGTGGGCTTTAGATTGTTCGGTTTTTGTAAGGACGAAATGCCTTTCTGGTGTATGTTGTACTGGGGGGTTATTGGGATGAGTAAATTCTATCAGATAACCCTGAATACTGCTTAGAACATACGAGTCTGTAGTGATTTTACACCATTCGTCACTGTAGTATTGTAACCTCCCTCCCACCGTCGTAGGTCCCTTTTTTACAAAAGAACCACACCCACCTACCTCCATGGTTACTGGTGGTTGTATTATTTTCTTTGTTTTTTGAAAAAAAAGGGGGTTTTGTTATTATTCGTGTTCGTGGTTGTACTGGAGGTTTAGGCTTCCGCATCTTCCAGGGTGGCCGTCCCTGGCCATACCCTAAAAGAAGGCGGCTGCGGGTTATATTGGGTTCTGGCACTGCCACTGATATAAGCCACACTTTTCGGTCTTCCATGTGGCTGGTACCGTGATCCAAAATAAGCCTTTGCGCTGGTTTTGATGAGCCCCAGTGTCTTGGCTTCCCCAAACAAAAGGGTTGGGGTTTTAACGGCTCTTTGTTTGCAAATTGTTGCATATTTAGGATCCAGTGCTGGCTGAATAGCCGCCCTCCGCATGCTATTCAGCTCATATTGTACATTACAGAACAGGGCTAGTGCGTCTTGGTGGCCTTTAGTTTGCTCTGTTTTGTCCAGGGTGCGGATGTAAGCTGTGATCCCTGCCGTAAGCCCCTTTAAGGCTTTCTGGATTTTGAGATCATGGTTCCTGATGTCCTTCCCCATATGCTTCCAAATGCATTGGTTGACACTGGGGATTTGTAATGCATCACAGTTACCAGGTGGCAGATGTCTGGCCAGTGTCTCTGTGAATATTTGTTGTTGGAGTTGATGGCCAGACATGTAGTTAATACTGGCTGCCATCCTGGAATCCAAGTCTGCCCCTGTTTGACTTGGTTTGAAGTAATCAGCCACCATGTCCAGCAGTGTATGTTTTTCTGCAGATTCAGGATCATGGGAAGCTGTGTGATCAGGGTCTGGCCCATCAGGGTCCTGCCCACTCTCCTCCGAAGAGGTCGAGATTTCAGGGGGTCCCTCACGGGGTACCCATATGGGGCTTGTCTGCCCACTGTGGCTAGTCTCCACATTCATGGGACTGCCACTGTGAAGGAGCTCCTCCAGCAGCTCCTTTAGACGGTGAGCTGCACTTGCTATTTTTGGCTGCTCCCATTTTTGCAGCCTTTCAGCAGTGTGCTGCTCTTCTCTGTATCCCAGCTGTTCCCATCCCCGGTACTCACGGGTGCTGGTTTGCGGGCTTTCCTCGTCCCGCCGCTGGCCACACCGGTCCTGACTGTCGGTCCACGTCTGTTCCCGGTCAGTTGTTTCTCCTGGCTGCTCCGTATGCAGCCACTCATAGCGGGTTTGTTCCGTCTGCCGCACCCGTTCAGCCCTGGTCCAATATTGATACGGGCTGGTCGCCCGCTGCTGCTCCAAGTCGGGCTCTGCTAGATGGTGCGTTTTTGTTTGAACTTTGCCTCCCGGCCGGTGAGTAAGTTTCGTCGGTGCCAGAATGATTTCTGGCACAGCTGATTCCTCTACCGAGGCATCTAGAGCCGACGGCTGCTGTCTCTGCCGTTCATCCACGTTTACAACGCGTTTCTCGGGCAGCTTTTTTGCAGACCGCTTCCTTTTCACTCTGTCCATTTTTCTGTGAATAAAAATGCAGAGTCCTTACCTGCCTTTTGCTGGTCCTTTTTTCCTTCTCCCGTTACAGGGGGACGTCCTCCACCCTTCTGTTGACTCGTGCAATGCGCTGTAGCGATATGACACGCATGCGTTGGAAGCGGGTTCTTCACATAGTCACTCACGTGACTCCGAAGTAAAATCAAGAAAGGCTCTGGAACCAAGGGTGCTGGAAAACCGGTGGTGAACACATACTGCCATTTCACTGTCAACGAGTCTTCCACAATGGTATTGCTAGTTGACTGAAGGGCCCTTTCTTGTGCTGTTTTGTTCGATGTTCTGTGTTCACTCTAGCACCATACCAGCATTTGGCCAGATATTGGTGCTCAAAACTCTTAGAGAGTGGAAGATGAAAGAAGAACAAATATTCTGCCTTTGAGCCGAGCATTTATGTTAGAGTTGCAGCATGGAAACGGGCACATTGGCCATCACACCGACCATCGATCAACCTTTCACATTAGTTCAATGTTATCTCACTTTCCCACTCCCTACACATTAATGGCAATTTACAGAGGGCTAATTAAACCATAAACCTACATGTCTTTGGGATGTGGGAGGAAACCGGGGCACCGGAGGAAACTCACACGGTCACAGGAAGAATGTGCAAACTCTGCACAGCGAACACCCGAGATCAGGATCGAACCAGGACCTCTAGTGCAGTGAGGCAGCAGCTCTACCAGCTGTGCCACTGAGTGTTTGACAGCAGAAACCACTCTGCACACAATAAAATAAACTTCTTGAGAAAAACACAGTGCTTGAACTCAGTGTGTCAGGCAGCATCGGTGGCGGGAGTGGACAGGCGACGTTTCAGGTCGGGACCTTCTTCAGACTTTTGTTTGAGATTCCAGCATCTGCAGTGCCTTGTGTCTCTGAAATAAAGTCTTGGTTTAGTAATAACTAATATTGCACAAGACATTGGAGATTGAGACATCGGCAACATCACCAGGTCAGGCCGACCCCTGCAACTTCCATTCAGTGCAGCCACTTGAACAATAACCATTTAAGGTCAAGTTGAGACTACATTTTTAGCTTTGAACTTGAAGGGTAGAAGATGGCACCAGAAATATGGCAAATCTTATGTACTACCTCAGTGTAATCTACTACCCTTTCACTCTTGTACTGGAGTATGATTGTGTCTATGTATAGTTAGATTTTTACTGAACTGTATGCAAATAAGGAATTTCACTTTACCTCAGTACATGTGACATTAAAGTTCCATTGAACCATTCATTGACACTCCAGGAATAGAAATGTTCTTATGCAATACAAAGAAACTGCAGATGCTGGTTTATACCAAAGATAGACACATAATACTAGAGTAACTAAACAGGTCAGGCAGCATCTCTGGAGAAAATAGATAGGTGACGTTTTGGGTCGGGATCCTTCTTCAGACTGCAGATGCTCTTCAGAATGTAAATGTTCTCATCCAGCTCAGGATTCCATTACTGAATCACTAGAGTCATAGAGTTAGAGTCACAGAGTCATACAGCGTGGAAACAGGCCCTTCGGCTCAACAAGCCCACATTGACCAACATGTCCCATCTACACTAGTCCCACTTGCCTGCTTTTGGCCCATATCCCTTTAAATCTGTCCTATCTATGTACCTGTCTAATTGTTTCTTTAACATTGCAATGGTCCTTGCATCAACTACCTCCTCTCACAGCTCGTTCCATACCTCCTCAAAACTTTGTCTGAAAAAGTTCCCCCTCAGATTCCTAGCAAAGCTTTCCCCTTTCTCCATAAACCTATGTCCTTTGGTTCTCGGAAAGAACTAGGGAAGGAGGCCATTCTGCCATCAAAACCATTCTTGCCTCTGGTGTAACAATCTCTTCAGTCTCATTCCTCCGCTCTTTCCTTTTAGTTCTGCAGATTATTTTCCTTTAAGGTGCCACCCAATTCTATTCTGAGGAGCCTGATTGATTCTCATTCCCCCGACTCACAACCAGTTCTTGGCCTGATAGGTTTTCCACATAAAATGGCAACATACCAAATAGTGATAGGCCTGGATAGAGTGGATGCGGGGAGGATGTTTCCACTAGTGGAGAGTTTCGGACCAGAGGTCACAGGCTCAGAATAAAAGGGCGCACCTTTAGTACGGAGATGAAGAGGAATTTCTTTAGTCAGAGGGTTGTGAATCTGTGGAATCCTTTGTCATTGACAGCGGTGGAAGCCAAACCATTGGGTGTTTAAAGATTGACAGGTTCTTGATTAGTAAGGGTGTCAAGGGTTACGAGGAGAAGGCAGAGAATGGGGTTGAGAGGGAAAGATAAATCAGCCATGATTGAATGGTGGAGTAGACTAGATGTGCCAATTAATGTCATTCTACTCCTATGACATGAGTTTATGAACTTATATTTTTTTTAACCCTTATCCCAGTCAGGTCTGCTAATGGAGAATGCTCCATTTATGATATCAAATCCAGTCATGATCTTGTCCATTTCCTTCAAAACTCCTTTCTACCAACAACTCCAAGTTCTGCAGTCTAACCTCAAGAGCTGAAATTCGACATCCCACGCACCTCTCCAGTAAATCTTTCCAATGTCTTCCCTGGGAACACTATTTCCCTTCCAGAGTGTGATGACTAGTACCAAACTCAATGTTCCCAGTTGTAGCCCAGGCAATATTTTGAACTAAGTTCAGCAGAACTTCCCTGCTTTTGTCTCTATGTCTCTGTTTATGACTCCCAGGATCCCATATATTTATTAACCGCTCACACAACATGTCCTGCCACTTTCAAAGATTCATGCCCATGTGCACACAGCTCCCTCAGTTCCCATGCACTTTGTGCCTTTTAGTCAACATTGTCTCTCTGCATTCCTTCTGCCACAGAATGTCATTTCATATTTCTATGTATAAAATTTCATCTGTCTCTTGTCAGCACACTCTTACAACCCAGTGTAATCCACTATCCTCCTCACAGTTTATCACACTTTCAGCATTTCTATCATCAGCAAACTCCTACGAATATAAAAACAAAATTAGTAGCACTACCACTAAATCCTAGGGAATTAATATCGTCATAGAGTTATAGTCATAGAGAGTGGAAATAGGCCCTTTTGCCAAACTTGCCCATACCGACCAACATGTCCCATTACACTAGTCCCCCCTGCCGTTTAGCTTATGTCCCTCTAAACCTATCCTAATCATGTACGTGTCTAAATGTTTCTTAATTGTTGTGTTAGTACCTGCCTCAACTACCTCGCCTGGAATACACCCACAATCATTTGTGTAAAAGTGTTATCCCTCAGGTTACTATTAAATCTTTCACCCCTCACATTAAACCTATGTCCTCTGGTTCTCTATTCCCCTACTGCCCAACCGATCAGGATCCTGCTGCAGTTTTTGACAACCATCTTCACTGTCTCCAATACCACCCACTTTTGCGTCATCTGTATTAACAAATATGTGACACAGACTAGTCTGAGTAACAATACGAATGAGCTGTGGTAGGAAATGGACAAGCAATGTTAGGTGACATTTTGACTTGCCTTTCCACTGCCACACTGACTTCAAAGTGGTTTAGATAGTCTCTGCCCAGTGATGGAGACAGAGAGATTAAGAAAGAGGAGAGAGATGTCAGAGATAGTCCAGTGGATGAGGGTAGGGTTCCCCGACCCAAAACCACCCATCCATGATCTCCATAGATGTTGCCAGACCTGCTGAGTTTCTCCAGCACTTTGTATCCCACACTGTCTTATCTGTTGCTCCATATTGAAAAAGCCAAACACAAACTGAAAGATCAACATTGGTCGAGGCATTGAGTATAAGAGTTGGGAAGACATGTTGCAACTTTAGAGGACTTTGGTTAAGCTATACTTGGAGTATTGTGTGCAGTTCTGGTTGCCTCTTCTGATGAGACTGATAGAAGTATAAAAAGATGACAGGCATAGATAGGGTAGACAGTCTGAACCTTTTTCCCAGGGTGGAAATGTCAAAGTGGATTGGACATTGTTTCAAGGTGAGAGGGACAAAGATTAAAAGGAAGATAGACACCAAAACTGGAGTAACTCAACAGGACAGGCAGCATCTCTGGAGAGAAGGAATGGGTGACATTTCAGGTTGAGACCCTCCTTCAGACTGGTTATGGATAAAGGAAACGAGAGATATAGACGGTGATGTGGAGAAATTAAGAACAACGAATGAAAGATATGCAAAAAAGTAATGACGATGACGGAAACAGGCCATTAGCTGTTTGTTAGGTGAAAACGAGAACCTAGTGCGACTTGGGTGGGAGAGGGATAGAGAGAGAGGGAATGCCGGGGCTACTAAAAGTGTGACAAGCTGAGTGAAGTGAAAAGTAGATGAGCAGGGCATGTTTTTTACACAGTGGGTGGTGGAGGCAGATACAATTGTGGAATTTAAGATGCATTTAGATAGCCTATGGATATGTAGGGAATTGTGGGTTATGGATAACGTGCATGCAGAGGAAAATAGTTTAATGGTAATCTGTTCGGCACAGACATTGTGGGACAAAGGATCTGTTCTTGCACTGTACTGTTCTATAGATGCAGAAACAAGCCTCAATTGCCTCCTCCCTGTGCTTTGTGTTTTACTCAAGGTCCCAGCATCTGCAGTTCCTTGAGTCTCCATTCTGAAATACCATCTGGGCAACTTCCTCCACATTCCCTTTTCTCAAGTTAGCTCATTAAAAACATTGAGCATTTTGCCAAACAGATTTGGTCTCCAACACATTTCTCTTCACTCCTTTACCACTGCCAAGGTTAAACGAACTGGCACACACTTACTGGACACATATTCCACTGAAATGATTTGGAAGGGTTTATGATTAAATGCTGGATATGTAAACATTTCTAAAATTCTTTTATATTATTATTTTTTTAGAGATATGCGTTAACCACACAAAGAGATATTAAACACAAGAGAATGAAACTTCTTGCTTTGGGCACAATTGACAATTCCAGTTTCAACTGCTACTAAAAACCATGCATTTTGGAAAGATTTAAAAAAAAACTGAGTTTACATTAAAATCTCATTTGAATAGCATCAAACAGAATCTTTTCAGAATCAAACGGCATCATAAATTAGAATGATTAAAAAACAGATTAAAATATTCCTCGGTCATGGACAGATTGTACAATTGGATGTGGAGAGGATGTTTCCACTAGTGGGAGGGTCTAGGACCAGGGGGCTCAGCCTCATAATAAAAGGACATACTTTTAGGAAGGAGATGAGGAGGAATTGCTTTAGTCAGCGGGTGGAGAATCTGTGGAATTCATTGCCACAGAAGGCTGTGGAGGCCGTCATTGGGTATTTTTAAGTGGAGATTGACAGATTCTTGATTAGTAAGGGTGTCAGGGATTCTGTGGAGAAGGCAGGATAATGGGTTTGATAGGGAAAGATACTTCAGCCATGATGGGTGTCAGAGGTTATGGAGAGATGACAGGAGAATGGGTTTAGCTATGATTGAATGACAGAGTAGACTTGATGGACCAAATCTACTGCTATCACATGATGTTATGATCTTTTGATCTCATGATGATTGAATGGCAGAGTAGGATTGATGGGCTGAATGGCCTAATTTTGCTCTTATGACTTGAACTAATTTGATTCATGTGGATGAAAATATGTTTATCAATAACATGGAAATACAGTGAACAAGTTCAAAGAGTCAGCGAGCCATGCATCATGGAAACAGGCCCTTCTGCCCAACTCGTACTGTACATGGAGACCAACATACCCCATCTAAGCTGGACCATTTGCCCATGTTTTTACCATGTTTTTCTATACCTTTCCTTTCCATATACCTATCCAGGTTTCTTTTAAATGTTGTTACTGTACCTGCCTCAACTACTTCCTCTGGCAGCTCATTCCATATTCCCACCACCCTCTGTGTAAGAAAATTGTCCCTTGGGTTGTTGTTAGATCTTTCCCCTCTCAGCTTAAACCTATGTCCACTGGTTCTTGATTCCCCTACTCTGAGTAAAAGACTATGTATTCACCTGATCTATTCCCCTCATGATTTTATATACCTCTATAAAATCACCTCTCAACCTCCTGTACTCCAAGGAATAAAGTCCCAGCCTGCACAACCTCTCACAAGAGCTCAGTCCCTCGAGTCTTGGCAACATCCTCCTAAATCTTCTATGCATTCTTTCCAGCTTACTGGCATCTTTCTTACAGCAGGGTGACCCAAACATAGAGCTCAGAAGACAATCCAGATTCACAAAATAGACTCAAAAAGATTGCTAGATTATTTAGTTGGTTTAGTTAATTGTCACGTGTACCAAGGTACAGTGAAAAGCTGTGGGTCTCGACCCCAAACGTCACCCATTCCTTCTCTCCAGAGATGCTGCCTGACCCGCCGAGTTACTCCAGCATTTTGTGCCAACCTTCGATTAAAACCAGCAAATGCAGTTCTTTCCTACACTGTGAAAAACTTTTGTTGCGTGCCTACCTGTCAGCGAAACGACTCTACATTACAATCGAGCCACCCATAGTGTACAGAAACGTGATGAAGGGAATAATGTTTAGTGCAACATAAAGTCCAGTAAAGTCTGATTAAAGGTAGTCTGAAGGTCTCCAATGAGGTAGATAGTCGCCCAGCACCGTGCTCTAGTTGTTGAAGGATTTCTTGTTGATTTGCAAAGCAATAACAAAGCATGGAATTTGTGGCATTGGGAGTTTGTTACTTCAGTGTTGAACTGAAGTAAGGTGTAGCGATTGTTCTGATTATAACCATAGTTCAGCACATATCCATATGGTTCAGTTTCAGACAGTTACACCAGCACATAAATGGGCAAGGCATAGGACCTAGCATGGACAAATGGAATTAGTGTGGTTAGTCAAATAGCCAGCATGAATGTGATGGGCCGAAGGGCCTGTTCCTTTGCTGTACAGCTCTGTGAGTCTTTGGTTATATATCAATGGAGATGAGGCATTCTGCAGAAACCTGCTTCAGCTTTCCAGCATTCATAAAACCAAAAGACATAGGAGCAGAATTAGGCCATTTGGCCCATCGAGTCTGTTCCGCCATTCGCTCATGGCTGATCTATTATTCCCTCTCAACCCCATTCTCCTGCATTCACCCCGTAAACTTTGACATCCTTAATAATCATGAACCTATCAATCTCCACTTTAAAAATGCCTAGTGACTTGACCTCAAAACAGAAGTATTTAATCTTCTGTGGGTCACTCTGAGAATCAACCTCCCTCGCCCTGCATGTTTTTGTCCGCAGTGTTCTGGGAGCGACTGTGCCAGTGCTGTCTATGGATTTATTTAATCTCTTGAGGTTGCTGCTGCATTCTACATCTGTTGGACTTCCCATTACTGCAATCAATACTCCCTCTGCAGCCTGACAGAACACTCATGTAAATAAACCTTTGTCTTCAGAACTGTGTGCAGTAGAATTACTGCTTTAAATTCACTCCTGGATATCACTAGTCACATCGGATTCAATTGTGTTGAAACTTAAAGGGAATCTGACTCATTGAGTCATAGAGCCACAGTGTCATAGAGTTGTACAGCATGGAAACAGACCCTTTGGTGGCCAAGATGCCACATTTAAGCCAATCCCATTTGCCCATATTTGGCTCATATCCCTCTAAACCTTTCTAGCCATTTACCTGTCCATGTTCCGACAAAGGCCTTTGACCTAAAAAAAAGAGACATAGAATGCTGGAGTAACTCAACGTGTCAGGCAGCGTCCCTGGAGAACATGGATATATGACGCTTTGGAACTGATGTCTTCTTTGTATTTTTTGTTTTTCTCGTTTTTCTTTTTGTAAACCAGCACCTACAGTTCCTCAGATGGACTCAATAACAAATGAATGCTAATCCTTCGACATTATAGCAAAGAGTGATAGAGGTGAGAAATGCTGGGTGATATTTTGATCAGAACACTCAGAACATTTTGAACAGGCTGTGACTCTATTCCCTGGAGCACATGAGGATGAGGGGTGATCTCATGGAGGTGTATAAAATCATGAGAGGAATAGATCGGGTATACGCCCAGACTCTCTTGCCCAGAGTAGGGGAATCAAGAACCAGAGGGCATAGGTTCAAGGTGAAGGGGGAAAGATTTTATTGGAACCTGTGGGGTAACCTTTTCACACAAAAGGTGGTGGGTATACGGACCGAGCTGCCTGAGTTGAGGCAACATTTTAGAAGTAATTAGACAAGTACGTGGATAGGACAGGTTTAGAGGGATATGGGCCAGATGCAGGCAAGTGGACTAGTGTAGATGGAACACGTTGTTCGGCGTGGGTAAGTTGTGCCACAGGGCCTGTTTCTGCAATGTATAACTCTAATTGACACCTGTTTCTAAGTCATGATGAACTGTACTATATGAAATGGGAAGAACATTTCTTAATATTCATTATAGGGTAGTGAATGTTTGGAATTTTCTACCCAAGTCACTCAGTTTATTCACGAAGGAGATTGATAGATATTTGGATATAAAGGAAATCAAGAGATTTGGAGAGCGTGCTGGTGTTGACTCCAAAGATTAGCCATGAACTTACAGAGTGATGAAGCGGACAATGAATAGTTTCCTGTTGGTTGAATATAATAGCTTTTCTCCCTCTCTTGGACTTGAGATTATGTTTTTGACAACTTATTCTGTGTAAAGCCGCTCTCTCTGTTCTTGGCCCTGATATCATCACTGTAGATTCCATTCACTTCACAATGCAGACTTTACTCAAGTACATCAGTGGCACCCTCTGTGAATGAAGCAATCAGGCCGATATAACTAGTCCAATGTACTTGACGAGAATCCAAGTCTTGTTGGCACATCTTGATTTCAGCGGAAATATAAAGTAGAAGCAAGATTGGAAACAAAAGTGTAGTAGTCGTGGAATTATTCTGAGACTAATTGTCTCGCAATGCCCTTTGGAGCACGTGTTTTGAAATTGTGATTATCAGTTGGGGTGGCACGGTGATGCAGTGGTAGAGTTGCTGCCTTACAGCGCCAGCGACCTGGATTCGATCCAGAACACAGGTGCTGTCTGTGCAGTTTGTACATTCTCCGTGTGGCCACGTGGGTTTTCTCCGGATGCTTTAGTTTCCTCCCACACTCCCTCAAACTAGAGACAATTTACAATCTTTACCGAAGCCAATTAACCTACAAACCTGTATATCTTTGGAATGTGTGAGGAAATAAGAGCACCTGGGGAAAAACAACAGGGTCACAGGGAAAATGGACAAACTCTATACAGACAGCACCTGTGGTCAGGATCAAACCCAGTTCTCCAGCGCTGTAAGGCAGCAACTCTACTACTGCGCCATCATGCTGCCCATCTGTGGAGGGAATGGATGGGTGACCTTTCAGTTTGGGACCTTGCGGAAAAGACTGAGTCAAAATGTTTCTTGTCCATTTCCCTCCACAGATGCTGCCTGACCCACTGTGCTCCTCTGGCACTTTGTGATTTACTCACGGTTCCAGCATCTGCAGTTCCTTGTTCAGAGCCATTGTTCATGCCTCAAGCCAAATTGTTTTATAGCCCACAAAGTTTATAAAATGGAGACACTGTCACAATACAGGAAAAATGCAAGCCAAATTAAACACCATCATGCTCATACTGTAGTGCCTTAGCAAAGCACACAAACAGGTGGGAAATAGAGGGGTACGGATGAGGTGCAGGCAGATGGGATTAGTTCTTTGGCATCATGGTCAGCACAGACATGGTGGGCTGAAGGGCCTCATCTTGTGCTGTACTGTTCTATGTTATACTGTATGTTCTCAATAGATTCGAACTTGACAATATGGACACAAGGAACTACAGATGCTGAAATCTTGCATAGAACACAAAGTGCTGGAGTAATTCAATGGAACAGGCAGCATGGAAATGGACAGCCGACGTTTCAGGTCGAGACTCTTGGATTTCAGGAGTCTGAAGAAGGGCCCTGACCAAAAATGTCACCTATCCATGTCCTCTAGAGATACTGCCTAACCTGCTGAGTTACTCCAGTACTTTGTGTTCGATGCAAGATTTCAGCAACTGTATTTATTTATGTCTTCAGATTTAGAATTGTGCTAACCAAATGATAAAATGGAATTTTCATTTATACCCACAGAATAAAAGATGAACTCAATTCAGTTCAATACCTAATCCATGCAAAACCCATTAAATATTTTCATTAGTCCATATTGCATGGCACAGTGGACTAACTTACATTTTATTTTGAAAGATCTCTTGCAATATTAAAAAAATATTCATCTGACTGCTAAATCATTTACTGCATGTTTCTTTAACATTCAATAAATATGTCAGGCAGCAGGACTTTGATGAATTACGCATTGCGTGTACAGCTGCAATTAATAAAATAGCGGCATGTTACTGTATGTAGTCTAGACTGGAGGGTTATCTCGATAAGAATGCCATTCTAGATTCTTGAATGACAGGTACATTCAACCTGTCGGCGCAATTAAGGTAATATGAGGCAGCACTGCAATGCAGCGGTAGAGTTGCTACCTCATAGTGCCAGACACTTGGGTTTGATCCTGACCTCGGATGCTGTCAGTGTGGAGTTTGCACGTTCTCCCTGTGACCGCAAGCGTTTCCTCCAGGTGCTCCAGTTTCTTCCCAAACTCCAAAGACATGCAGGTTTGCAGGTTAATTGGCTTCTGTAAATCATCCCTAGTGTATAGGATAGAACTAGTGTGAACGGATGACTGCTGGTCGGAGCGGACTTGGTGGGCCAAAGGGTTCTGTTTCCATGTTGTATCTCTAAATCAAAAATTAACTAAAACTAACTCAAACTAAAATTAAAATTAAAACTAAAACTAAAACTAAAACTAAAACTAAAACTAAAACTAACACTAACACTAAAATTAAAATTAAAACTAAAACTGAAACTAACTAAGCATATTAGAACCTCAACATTAAGTTGTGCAAGTTTGCTTATGAGTTTGGTTGGGGAAGGAATGGGTTACAGACTCTGATTGGGTGGAAATTAGTATTGGATGAGTAAAACCTTGTCAATTTTTCTCTCAATCCATATATCTGTCGGCCTTGCTGATGGAATAGTCCCATTACTTATCACACACCATTAAACCATTGAACTGATACCGTTCCTCAGTGCCTCTAAGTCAAAGAACTATCAGATCAAAAGCTCCTTCAAAGGATACCACAAAGGCAGCAGAGTGGCGCAGCAGTAGCATTACAGTGCCAGAGACCCAGGATCGATCCAGTCTATGGGTGCTGTCAGTACTGAGTATATGTTCATCCTGATCTGCATGGGTTTTCTCCAGGTGCTCCAGTTTTCGCCCACACTCCAAAGATGTACAGGTTTGTAGGCTAATTGGCTTGGTAAAATTGTAAATTGTCCCTAGAGTGTAGAATTGGGCTAGTGTGCAGGGATCCCTGTCCGGCACAGACTCAGTGGGCCAAAGGGCGGTATCTCTAAACAAAATTAAAGATGGTGCCAAACCTGGTGAGTTATTTCAGCGTTTTGTGTCTTATTCATCTTGATGTTGTTTATACGAAAGTACTGCAGAACCATAATAGTTATTGGGCTATTGATTTCCGATTAATACATGTGGATTTGGACAATACATTTGGACCTGAACTATTTGGAAACATGTACATTCCTTATACATCATCTACAAATTTGGAATTCCTTCCAACAGCATAATGATGGAGCAAACACCGTTATGTTTCTGAGTCTCCTGAACCTATGACCTCCTGAAGGCAAAAATGGAAACATGAATCCTCACCTCACTGCAACCTCACTCTGACCACCAGAAAAAAAGTTAAATGATTGGTCACCCTGTTATAGGAAAGATGTTGTCAAGCTGCAGAGACAATTTACAAGGATGTTGCCAGGACTCGAAGGCTTGAGCTACAGGGAGAGGTTGAGCAGGCTGCACTTTATTCCTTAGAGTGCAGGATGATGAAGGGTGATCATATAGAGGTGTACAAGATGATGAGGGGTGTGTAGGAAAGAACTGCAGATGCTGGTTTATATCAAAGGTAGACATAAAATGCTGGAGTAACTCAGCGGAACAGGCAGCATCTCTGGAGAGAAGGAATGGGTGACGATTCGGGTCGAGATCCTTCTTCAGGCTGATGGGTCAAGATAATGAGGGGAATAGATAGGTTAATGCACCTTTACCCAATGTAGCATATCCAAGAAACAGAGGTTATATGTTTAAGGTGAGGAGGGAAAGATTTAATAGGAACCTGAGGGGCAACCTCTTTACACAAAGGGTGGTGGGTATATGGAACAAGCTGACAGAGGAGTTAGTTGAGGCAGATACTGTCATAATGTTAAAAAAAAATTTTGGATAGGTGCATGGATAGGACAGTTTTAGAGAGATATGGGCCAAATTCAGGCAGGTGGGACTAGTGTAGATGGGGCATGTTGGTCGGCAGGGGCATATTGGGCTGAAGGACTCTATGACTATAACTCTATGATTATCATTCACGAAGGTTTGATTCACTAACTCCAGAATCGATCTTACGTTGTGCTGTGTTCTTCTCCTCGTGTGTAACATCAACTAAAATGATGCCCACTTCTGCCATTAAATGCCTCACATTCAGGAATGGATTAACTAGTCGAAACTGTTAATTGGTATTTCCTCACAAAAGTGGTGGAACCCCTTATATATTACAGTGTCAATAGGAAAAAATGCTCAGTACCAACATAAATACATTGAAAATCAATTGGAGTATTGAACCAACTATACAAAGTGATACCCTAATTGCCCATGTTTATATTATCAGTAACCACTACATTGAGAGCTCTGGAGGAAACTAATAGAGAGACAATTTTACTTCGGAGTCACGTGAGTGACTACGTGAAGAACCCGCTCAGTGCGCAGGCGCGGCATTACGCCAGCAGTGCAACAGCGGCAGCGGGAGCTAGGCACTCCCGCAACAGAGAAACGGACCGTCAGGTGAGTATCCTGAGGTCGGGTTTTCTTTTACAGGGGAGCCCCTTTTTCTGCTTGTGTTTTACAGGCAGAGAAAAAGGCTCTGGAACAAAACTGTCCCCCGTTCGAGGAGGAACGTTTCCCGTCGGGGGGAAGGGGGGCAGCAGCAGGCGGTAGGAGCGACCCGGTGTTCCTCTATTCCCCGACACCGTGCCGAGCCCAGCCCGATAGCGGGCTGGATGTATAGCCACCCGAAGAGGCATCCGGCAGGTGTTCCCGATTTGGGACGGGACGTCTCTCCACCCGCACGGGGGGAGAGAGAGCCGCCTGAGCCGCTGGAGCGGTTCACGGAGCAGGTGCCTGCGAGACGCGCTGCATGAGGGGCGCTCTCGCTACTACAAGGCACAAAAGCTCCAGAAGAAGGCGGTAGGAACATTTAACCGGGCGTTCCGCTATCCCCACACCGCGCCGAAGCCAGTCCCGCTAGTGCCTGAGCTGCGGGCTGGATGTCTAGCCATCCGAAGAGGCATCCGGCCGGTGGCTTCCGACTTGTCGGAGGGGACGTCTCTCCACCCGCATGGGAGAGAGACAGCCGCCTGAGCCACTGGAGCGGCTCCTGGAGCAGGAGCTCCTGCGAGACATGCTACGTGAGGGGCAGTCTCGCTGGAGGGTTCAGGCATACCCTCCACAGTGCCTAGGCACTGCCCATCGCTTCCTCCTTAGTGTGGTTAGCTTTGGGGTGACCAGTGGCTGGGCTGGTCATGAAGAGGGGTCACTGGCTGAACAATATCGGGAGTATGCTTGAGGTACAGGATCAGGAAGAGCTGCTGGGTGTGGCCGCTATGTGGCTCCACCACTAGCGAGATGGCTTTTCAGTCTCAACTGATGGCCAGCTTACTACCTGTCTTTTCCAAATAACCTCTCCAAGACAGGTAGCCATTAGGCGTTGGTTTTATCACGCCTCCCCTAAATTGCATTTACTCAAAGTGCCCGCCATTATTGGGGGATACATTGAGCAGCGCATTTAACCTAAATATTTTAAAAATGCATTTGGTACCCTGACGTCGGCTATCATGTCCACCTGCTCATTCCAGAAGGGCAGGATAGTATGGCAAAACACCTGACCCTACTGTTCAACGGTATACCTCATAACTTCTGAAATGAACTCACAAACCTGCCCTCAATCTATGAAATTAACAGGACTATGAGAACGCCGACCTCATAAGCACAGATCCTGCTACCTGGCACTTACCAAACCAGTCCTAAAAAACTGGACGAAGTGTTCAAACTATTCGGCACAAGAGGGCAGAGTCTGGAATGAGCACCACACTAAACCAGACAGCAGTACCTCTACGTGTCCACCTGGGGCGTCTACCTCATGGTACTGGTGAAAGCTCGGGGCCTGCATGCCAAACCTGTAGCATTTTAGGCCACGGCCCAGAGCAGGCCCCAGGGGAAAATGTGCCACCCCCCAACAAACATCGTCCCTACAAGAACAAGGAACCAGAAACCGAAGAAAACAACAATGAAGACAGATAAGTATGGTTCCTACCATCACATAAATGTTAAGGGTTGTACTAACAAGGGGTGGATGAATCACGCCTGGTTAGGAAGCTATCACTCTTGGTAGTTATATACCAAAAAATAAATACAAGGGGAATAGAATTAATATCTTGCCACCAATTCAGCAAGCACCCCAAGTGGTCTACCCTCCCACGATGGTGAATGTCGCACCATCGTTGATAAACCACTTGAGTATTTCACCGGGTATACCCATTCATGGGATTTGTAACTACTACCATGGATCCAAGGATACTTTATGGTAGACATCGACCTTGAAGATGCACACTATTCAGTACCTTCTCATATAAGTTTCGGATATACCGCAATTACCTGGATGGAGTAACCATGATGAGCGTTGCGGCATTTAAGTCAAAGTTATCCAGAATCAACTAGCCCTGACACTTAGAAACATTCCGTCATGGCATGTCTATATATTAACGACAAACTATCCTTGGATACAGCTTTAGCTGCATCGCTTCTCGGCCTTTTGGCTAAGATCAAGTGTAGTATCTGTTCTTATCAGTTTAATAATCTGATACGTCCCTTATCTAGGGACCATATATTAAATTGAATTTTGGAACAGGGAGATGGAATAGGGGCTTGCTCCGTCCACTCCACGCATCGACCCAGTATTGCAGTGCCTCTGGGAACGGTGCACAAAATATATATCCAGATATTTACGTTGACCATCCACAACGTTGTTATCTGGTATTCATTAAGACTATCAGTCATGGTGCATTAACCACCAATCAACTACGTGGCAAAGTAATTGGGATATAGCAGCATTACCAGCTACTGAACTTTGTACCTTTCCTATGAGCTGAGATACTAGTGTTCAAAACTATCTCCATACCTGTAATATGGGGGCAAATGGATTAATCTGTAGTGTTATCATGGAATTTATCGGCAGGAAGGATTATGGTTGTACACTTCCACCTGTTTTGAGTAACATCTTATGTGTCCTGATGTGTTACTGAGCTTGTAATACTTAATGCCAATATGAATTGACTTAAACATGTTATATATTAACTTACTTAATTCTAGTGAAGCATTTGCTCAGTAATCCACCAAATTTGCATGTTCGTTTATAAGATAACAACATCAGTGGTGGCATATACCAAACCACTTGGGCGGAGAACATCGATATTAGGGGACAATTTATTAACAATTGGAAACCGTATGTCGTCAAACATGTTTGACCATCAGTAATTCACCTATCAGGTGAGCTAAATACTGTAAACATACATTTAAACCAAAAATATTTGCTGAAATCACTAAGCAATATGGACACCAGATATCGATTCCTCATATCCAATTAAATCACCACGTACTAACTTACGTCACATGAAACCAATCTCAAGGCAGCGGCAATGGAGACATTCCCGCGTATTGAGGGGTGGGGGGAACCTAATCTCTATGTTTTCCTTTCCTTCTACCTCTTCAATAGGTACTACGGCTTCATCAGTCGGGTACTACGCAAATTACAGTGGACCAAGTCCACAAGCATGGTTCCCAGTGATCCTCGACATGGTCATTAAAAGAATTGCAGAATTGCGAAGACCATTGCTGTGCTTGGATCAGGAGCACTATCAACCTGATGACAGCATTCCGTCGCATATCCTAGGGAACATACCTGAGGAGCATCAAGAAATGGTACACTGTTTCCAAAACAGGAATTACACATTCAACTATAACAAAAAACTGTACTGGAGCTCCTGGCAGGTCTTCACCACAATGAAGGACATGTTCTGTTAGCCTACTCAACTTGGGTACCGCTCACTGGTGATCAGATACAGGAGAGGTATATCAATCCATTCCCCAGAAATAGGTACACCCAAATTGGGATGTCAGTGAAATCCTGACATACCTTAGGGGATGATCACCAGCCAGGTCACTCACCCTGGAACAGCCTACCCTGAAGATGGACATGCTGGTGGCCTTACATCAACACAAAGAGCCAGCTCTCCCATCTACTGCGATGGGACAACATGGTTATAACATCAGATAGTGTCACATGCCCATTCAAGGGTTGGCCAAACAGAACAGACCAGGAACATCAGGTCCAGTCATGAAATTCCGGGCATACCCACCTGAACCACGTTTTATGTGTCATGACCCACTTAGAGATCGACACAATAAGGAATACCGAGGGAGAGGAAAAAGCCTTATGGGTCAGCCACAGGAAACCTCATGGTCGGGTGACGAGCTAAACTATCTCTAGTGGCTCAAGCAGGTACTGGGAGTTGCTGGAGTAAATACTAACGTGTATAAAATCTTATTCCACCAGAACAGCTTCCACGTCAGTAACTAAGAGGATGGACGAGCCTATGGACCACATCCTGGCTACTGCAGGGTGGTCTAGGGAGTATACGTTCCAAACTTTTATAACAAACCACTGACAGAACCTGTATCGTTTGCAGAAAAAGAATCTGCAAAAAATATATAATTTAAGCCCGGGGGAGCAATTGGTCTTGTTGTTGTTAATAACACCATTATTGTTTTTACAAACAGATTCATGGTTGATTACGATAACATACTTCCTCCCTCGAATGACTTCGGCAGCGAGTGAAGTATGAACTGTTACACGGTTTGAAATCACAGAGCTTTGAAGTCTTCACGTAGTCACTCACGTGACTCCGAAGTAAAATAGTAAGATTAAACGAGAACTTACCAGTTTGAAGTTTGATCTGTATTTTATGAGGAGTTACGATGAGGGATTACGTGCCCTCCGCTCCCACCCTCATTATATGGATCAAACTAATAAATTGATGTCTCCTTATCTTTACTATGTTTACTTCAAATAACTGTGTCTATCTGTGATTCCACACCGCTGCTTGGAAGTATGCCGCGCCTGCGCACTGAGCGGGTTCTTCACGTAATCCCTCATCGTAACTCCTCATAAAATACAGATCAAACTTCAAACTGGTAAGTTCTCATTTAATCTTACTATTAAACTGCCCTTTCCAACATTCCCATTGTTCTGACCCATCTTTGCGTGTATACAGGGAAACTAGGCAAGGAAGATGTACAATTTCGCAAAGTGACATAAATCCAAGGACTTTTCACTGTTGACAAGAGGCTCAGAGACAGAACTGAGGATTTAATGAGCTCTCACCACTTTACAGAGTTCTTGTGGAAGTCTGTTGGGTTTTGCCATGTTTTCTTGTCGTCAGGAGGCCGATCTGAGAACCTGGCACATTCCAGATGAACAATGTTTTCACTGATGGACCTGTTCATCACAGTTCTTGCCTCCATTATTCCATCTCTCTACTCATGAATCTTCTGACGTTGTCAGATAAGAACAGGAGTGAATGTTGAATTTAGGGTCGTACAATTACATGGTAATTCATCCTAGTTCCATGTTATTCCAATCATCCACTCATCCACTCATCTACTCATCCACTCCCTACACACGAGATGCAATTTACTGAGGTCAATGCGGTTGAGGAGGAAAGATGGATCAGAGCTGCAATAGGAGGTAGCTGAGACAGAAGGCCACAAAGAGAAAATGCAAATTCCATATAGACTGCACCTATAGTCATGATCAAACCCGGGTCTCTGGCACTATGAGGCACCTGCTCTATCAGCTGTGCCACTTTGTTGAAAAGGAACAGTTATTTGATGTTTCCCTGTATCTGGTGTTAATCAGTAATATCTTTTATGGTGCAAGAAATTAAACGTTTCATTATAGAAATATTCTATTCCTTCATTGTACCTCTTCAGTGAAGAATTGAAAAACTATCTCTCACGAAGGGCACACTTTCAAATCAATATAATGATCCCAATTTATCTTCCCTCGAATCAATTGTATTGATCTGAAAATATTAACATGTATGTAGCATAGTTACAATCAATGCCCTAAAGCTATGATTTTTTTACAACCGTCCTCCCACATTGCCAGCACTGATCGCTTCAAACCTGCTTCATGATTTAAATCTCCTTCTTTATCTTAATATGATCTTTCTTGCAATTCTTTCTTCTTCATGATTTTTGTTTTCAGTAAATTAATCAAGTTGAGAGTTATTGCATTTTGGTAGGACAAACCGGAGCAGGAGTTACACAGTAAATGGGAAGGCCCTGGAGAGTATTGTAGAATGGAGAAAGAGCCCTATGGATACAAGTACATTGTTCCATGAAAGTGGTGATACAAGGTAATGAAGTAGGTGTTTGGCATGCTTACATCCATCGATCAGGTTATTGAGCACAGGAGCTGTGGCGACATGCGTCACCTGTACAAGACGTCAGTAATGGCACATTTGGGGCACAATTCTGCTCGCCCTGCCATAGCGAGGATATCATTAAACTGGAGAAGGTTTAAAGAGGATTTATGAAGATTTTAGGTTGTAAGGACAGGCTGGATAGGCTGGGTCTTTTAGACTTTAAACCTAAGAGATACAGTGCAGAAACAGGCCATTCGGCCCACCAAGTCCACACCGACCAATGATCACCCCGTACACTAGCAATGTCCTGCAAGCTCGGGACAATTTAATATTTTGCCGAAGCCAATTAACCTACAAACCTGCACATGTTGGGAATGTGATCATAAGATCATAAGTGATAGGAGTAGAATTAGGCCATTCGGCCCATCAAGTCTACTCCCCTATTCAATCTATCTCTCCCTCCTAACCCCATTTTCCTGCCTTCTCCCCATAACCTCTGACACCTCTGCTTTGGTATAAAATGGAATATGGTATGAGGTGCATAGACATGATGTGGGAAGAATCTGGAGCACTTGGAGAAAGCACACAGAGTCACAGGGAGAACATCAAACTCTGTACAGAGTGTACCTGTAGTCGGGATTGTACCCAGGTCTCTGGCGCTGTAAGGCAGCAACTCTACTGCTGAACCACTGTTTCTTCCCTGGTTTAACTTGATATAAAATTAAATATTGTACCAGGGGTGTATGTGTTAAAAATGTGTGTAAATGTTCTCTGATTTGTTTTATGTGGGGGGAGGAGGTGGGGGGAGGGGGAAACTATTTTTCAGTTTATTACCTTGCCGGAGATGCGTTTATTTTCTGGGTCGCATCTCAGGTCGCTCTGCGGCCTACCATAGATGGAGCTGGAGGCCTCCTCGGTCTGACCTTGAGCCCCACCACGGAGCTTGGACTTATCACCGGAGCTGATCCCTTGCCTGGGATCGCTTCAACCGTGGCCTGCGGACTTACCATCAGGAGTTCACAGTCTCGGAAGAGACCGTGGATGTCCGGAGCTCCAACGATGCAGAGGTTCGACCAGCCCCGACCCGGAGACTTTTTTTTACTTTCCATCACAGTGAGGAATGTAGAGGAGTCACTGTGGTGGATGTTTATGCTAAAATGTGTTCTGTGTGTTCCGTTGCTTTTTATTTATATGACTAACTTGACTTGAAATTCCTCATATGTTGCAAAACATACTTGGCTAATAAAGTATTATTGTGATTGTGATTGAAAATAATGTGGGGCATAGATAAGACGAATAATCAATTTTTTTTCCAAAAGATGGGTGAGTAAAACTAGAGGGTATAGTTTTAAAGTGAGAGGGGTAAAATTTAAGAGGAACCTGAGGGACAACTTTTCACACAAAGAGTAATGGGTATATAGAATGACCTGTCAGAGGACATGGTTGAGGTAAGTACAATTACAATATTAAAAAGATATTTGGATAGGTACGTAGGTAAGTAAAGTTTAGAGAGATGTGGGCCAGGTGGAGACAAGTGGGACTAGCTCAATTAAACAATTTGGTCAGCATGGCCAAGTTGGGCTGAAGGGCCTGTATCTCTGCTGTTTAACTCTATTACGTTGACATAAAATAGAAAGATTAAACGAGTTTGATCTTTATTTTATGAGAAGTTGAAGTGAGGGACTATGTGAAGAGCCTGCCAGCCCGCATGCGCGTCAACCTTCAGAGCAACCGTCTGAAACCACAGACCATTTGCACAAACTTAAACTATAGAAAGATTAATAACCCTCAACTTACCGAATGATCTTTATGAGATTCAGGGTTGGGAGTGGTGGGCACGTAGTCCCTCACTTCAACCTCATCAAATAAACATCAAACTTTAAACGGTAAGTTCTCATTTAATCTTTCTATTTTATATCGAAGTCACGTAAGTGACTATGTGAAGCCTATGATTAACTGCATCAGATCCCCTATAAGTTCAGGGGATTCGAATTCCTTGATAACATCCACATAGTCGCAGTTACTTATGTAATCCCCTCTACTGAGCGGGAGATAAAATAACACAACCCTGAACCAGGTGTTGCTTCCCCTCTTCTGAGGGGATTGAACTAGTGCACGGGTGATAGAATGGGTGACGTTTCAGGTCGAGGCCCTTCTTCAGACGGAAATTCATGGAAAGGGGAAACGAGAGATATAGACGATGATATAGAGAGATATAGAACAATTAATGAAAGATATGCCAAAGAGTAACGATGATAAGGGAAACAGGCCATTGTTAGCTGTTTGTTGGGTGAGAAAGATAAGCTGGTGCGACTGGAGTGGGGGAGGGATGGAGAGAGGGCGAATGCAGGGGTTACTTGAAGTTGGAGAAATCAATTTCAAACCACTGGGTTGTAAGCTGCTCAAGCGAAATATGAGATACTGTTCCTCTAATTTTCATTTAGCCTCACTCTGACAATGGAGGAGGCCTGGTCAGCATTGACACGGTAGGCAGAAGGGCCTGCTTCCACGGTGCATCTCTAAACTCTAAACTACATGGAGAGGTGATGTTTCGGGTTGAGACCTGCTGAGATTGTGTATCAACTAGCATCTGCAGTTCCTTTTTTCTACATACACCAAGCTATGATCTAGTGTGCCAGTCTCTGGAATAAAACTTGAGCCCACAACCTCCTAATAGGTAAATGCAAGTACTCCACAGTAGAAAGTCTAGCGGATTTGTTATTGTTGTCAGAGGTGTCATACCTTTAGGTGAATCCCATCGAGAAGCTTTCTCGTCCAATCTGAGTCCCTCGATTCCCATTTACCACTAATACCTCCCATGCGTTCACATGGGTCACCTTGGTGAGAATCAGTATTTTGTGAGTTTCAATAAAACTTTCCTTTGGGTTGGCTTTGCGTTGGAAATCCTGAGTTCACAGGAATGAATAAGTCCGTAGGGAACATTATTCTCTCTCTGGTTTGAAGCAAGAAGTGAATCAGTTTAACAAATATCACATGGAGAATAAGTGCTCTTGCAAATTCCCTCAATGCGTGACCTTGCGGAAATGAAAAGATCCTTCGTTGCTGCTCGGCATAGCCTTCTGTGTTTGATGAATGAGGTATTTTTGGACAAGGGTTTTGTTCCCCTGTGTATAACCCAGCTCTCCAAAAAGAGAAGAGTCACACTGCTAATGAACACCACTACAGCCCCTGTGAGTGTGCCAGATAGCCCACCTTCAAAAACCCCATTCGCTCTTGCGGGAAGAGGTCTAATGTCAAAGAATGTCTTATCACAACTATTGTTTCTACTAAATGTAGAAACGAGGAATCGCAGATGCTGGTTAATTTCAGTTTAGTTTAGTTTAGACATACAGCGTGGAAACAGGCCCTTCGGCCCACCGAATCCGGGCCAACCTGCGATCTGCGCACATTTACACTATCCTACACACACTGGAGACAATTTACAATTATACCATGTTAATATGCATAACACTACCCAGAAGCTTGTCCAGAGAGGTGGATTTTTATAGACTGCCAAAGGGAGAAACAAACAGACTTCCTGAAATCTCCATTATGTGACAAATTTTGACAAAGTGTCTTTAACATTGGGAAAACATCCCATGATTCTTCACAAAGAAGGATCAGAAGTTGATGGTTATCATTAAAGGACGCAAAGTACTGGAGCAACTCGGTGGGTCAGGCAGCATCACTGAAGGACATGGATAGGTAATGTTTCAGGTCTGAAGAAGGGTCCCTACCGGAAACAATAAATGTTCTCAAGAGATGCCTGACTGACCCGCAGAGTTACTCCAGCACTTTGTGTCCTTTGTGTAAATCTGCGTCTGCAGTTCCTCGTTTCAACAATCGAAAAACCCTGTACTCTCCACGAACAAGCGTCCTGTTTGATTGCCGTCTTATCTACAGAATGCACGGTAGCAGCCATGTAGAGAAGATGATAACAAGTGGACACAAACAGTGAAACTAAGCAGGACGGCAGTGACATAATCTCCCATTGAAGAAGGTTTGGCTGAGGAACTGGAGAGAAACGGCTTCCTTTGACAAATGGGTCCGTAATGAGACCCGCTTTAAAACCAATTAGAAAAAGTAGAGAAGAAATGAAGAGAATTGTACCTGACTTCCAAAACACAATAGCATTAACTTCAATGAAGGGTTTTTGTCTGGCGGAGCAGGGGTGGTGTAGAAGCTGCGATTGGGTTGATTAAGCCTTAGTTTATTGAAGTTAAGTAGAATGAAACAAAATCATGAAAACCTGTGATATTTTGACAGGACTTGACAATTGAGATGCAGGGAAGATGTCATAATGGACAGATATTCCAGAACCAGGGAACATGGTCTCTTGATATGGGATATGGCATTTAGAGCTCAAATTGATGAAATTACTTCACTTAGAGTCTGTGCACCTTGAGAAGTCTGTACTACTGAAGGCAAAGGACAATGTTATAAAGTATATTTAAGAAGGAAACAGGTAATTTCTTAACATTAAAGACATCACGGGATATTTGGAGAAGTACGGATTGGAAAGCCAATTTTCAGCAGTATTCTCTAGACATTTAGCTGCCTTCTGCAGTTCTTTTAGTTTGTCTTGGAGGATTTGTTTGGTTTTCTAAGCTTGATTGAATACCACATTCTAACACTGTCCCACCATCCAGGGACCCAAGCATTCTTCCCAAGTAAAACAGCCATTGTGGAACATAGAACAAAGAACATAGAACATAGACCATAGAACATAGAACCGTACAGCACGGCATAGAAACTGGCCCTTCGGCCCACAATTTCTGTGCTAACCATTATGCCAAGTTAAATTGATTTCCTTGGCCTGTACATGATCCATATCCCTCATATCCCTCTGTTTTCTGCACATCCATGTGCCTATCCGAAACCCTCTCAAATGCCACTATCATATCTACCTCCACCGCTATCCCTGGCAGTGCGGGTCTGAGCTACAGGAAGAGGTTGGGTTGGCTTGAACTTTTTTCTTTGGAGCGCAGGAGGCTGAGGAGTGATCTGTATAAGATTGTGATGGGAAGAGATTGGGTGAATCCATAGTCTTTTTGTCAGGACAGGCAGATTAAATACTAGGGGGCATAGGTTTAACGTGAGAACGAGCTGGAACGAGCTGCCAGAGGTAGTTGAGACAGGTACTATAGCACCATTTAATGGACATTTGGACAAGTACATGAATTGGAGGGAGGCGGGCCAAGCATGAGGAAATGGGACTGGCTTAGATGAGCTACCGTACATTGGTCGGAATGGACGAATTTTGGCAAAAGGTCTTTTTTCAGTGCTGTATGACTCACTGACTCTAATAAATAGCATCAAAAGACAAAGCAATTGTACTTGTTTCACATTCATTTCCAAACCGTTGAGAAATGTCCACAACAGTCAACAAATAAAAATATATATTTAATCATTACCCAACTATTGTAGATAGAAATGGCATAATAATATGTTTAAATGATCAAGGAAACACATTGTGGTTCAACATTTCTCTTGAATAGTTTCCCTCCAATTATGATGAATGGGTTTGTTGCTATTCTCATTATTTTTTTAACAGGGACCTCTCGGGATTGAGTCAGCTGAAATTACTACAGAAATGTACTGAATTACTGATTCTATTTGCGATAGAGGTTGTGTGGGACAACCAGAAAACACACTTACATTCCCTACAATTCCTACACCCGCTTGTCCTGTGTTGTGGGCTTTACTTTAAACTTTAGACTTTAGTGATACAGCATAGAAACGTGCCCATCGACAATTTACAAATTACAGAAGCCAATTAGCCTACAAATCTCTATGTCTTTTGAGTGTGGAAGGAAACTGGAGTTCCCAGAGAAAACCCATACAGTTACACGGAGAGCGTATAAACTCAGTACAGACAGCACCTGTATAAGACCATAAGACCTGTAGTCAGGTTTGAACCCAGGTCTCTGGCACTAAGACAGCAACTCTACCGCTGTGCCACTATGCCGTTCAAAACTAATCACTAAATTGTCTTTAAACTAAAACTGAAAACCAAATTAAACTAAATGTGCCCTGTCTAATTAATGACAATTAAATGGGATCCTAACTCAAAGGCTAAAAGATAGTAACTGTAGTGATGTTACAATACTTACCTTCAGCGGCGCTGCAGTTCTGCCACTGGCCGTGTGTGCGACTTTGGCGCCTTTGAGGGAGGGGGGGCGGGATTAAAATGCCGTTTTCTCCTGCCTGTCCGAGATGGATTTCCTCGGCCTGCTGAGCTGAAAAATCGTTCCGACTTCCGTCCTCGGAAGTTTTTAAAAAAAATCGCGGGACAATTTAATCGCTGGAGTAAAATAAAAAAACGACTTCTAACGCCCTCAATGCCTACAATGGGAAGGATCTCACGTAGGGGACAAAACACGGAGTAAGTCGTCCATTTTACATACAAACTTGCTTCTTAGGATGACATTAATCAAAATTTCCTTAGCAAAAATGTGATTTTGGCCCCATACAAACCGGCAGTGTTTTTCCTGCCGATATTGGGTTCAAATTCACAGCAACCGCAACATTCCAATTGATTGCGTTCCACAAATTCCCACTCGCAAGATGATTTAAAAGCCCATTAATTTACGGGAATTAAACATTAAATTCCTTCCATTTGGCATAAATTCATGACAATGAGATTTAAAAATCATGTTATATTGTGAATTCTTGTGAATGTTATTTGGACACTTAGGCTATTTAAAAATGTTAACCTTCTCTTAAGAAATAGATAGATGTTTAGATCTAGTAATTGAATTTTGTAATTAGCTACAATTAGGTAACTAACTAATTATATGCTTTAATTTCAGGTCATCCAAGTAAGATTGTTTCATATTTGTTTCAGAATGCTTCAATCTATAATAACTGAAAATTTCTTTCAGTTTTCTTAATTTTTAAGAAAGTTATGGGCTTTTGACTGTCCTCGATCACAGCTTTTGTGTTAAGTCAATGTAAATGCAATAGGGAACAAGATGCTAATTTCCGAGTATGAAAATGGCCATAACTTTTTTAATACTGAAGATATGAAAGTGAATTAGATGTCAAATTAAACTTCCAATTAGGAGGATATTTGGTGCGTTTTAATTTGTTTTATTGAACAGTTTGTTTAGGTGATTGGATATTTCAGTGAGCTTATGGAATATTGCCCTCTGTTAGTATCATTTTCCTTTATTTATCCCTCCCAGCACTTCCATGTGTGGCCTGATATCCAGCTACTCTGAAGAAGGGTTCTGACACAAAACATCACCTGTCAGTCTGAAGAAAGGTCCCGACCCAAAACATGACCTGTCAGTCTGAGGCAAGGTCCTGATTCGAAACATCACCTATCGATCTGAGGAAGGGTCCTGACCTGAAACGTCACCTATCCATGTTCTCCAGAGATGCTGCCTGAGCTGTTGAGTTACTCCATTACTTTGTGTCCTTTTTTGATAACCATCAACTTCTGATCTTATCTTGGTGGACGTTTCCCCAATGTCAAAGACACTTTGTTAAAATTTGTTATCCAGTGCCCTTCATAATGTTTGGGACAAAGACTCATCATTTATTTATTTGCCTTTGTACTCCACAATTTGAGATTTATAATAGAAAAAATCACATGTGGTTAAAGTGCACATTGTCAAGTTTTAGTATAGGCCATTTTTATACATTTTGGTTTCACGATATAGAAATTACAACTGTGTTTGTACATAGTTCTCCCCGGTTCAGGGCACCATAATGTTTGGGCCACATGGCTTCATGGGTGTTTGAAATTGCTCATGTGTGTTTAATTGCCTCCTTAATGCTGGTATAAGAGAGCTCTCAGCACCTCGTCTTTCCTCCAGTCTTTCCATCACATTTGGAATCTTATATTGCTGTTTATCAACATGAGGCCCACATTTGTGCCAATGAAAGTCTAAGAAGCCATTATGAGACTGAGAAACACGAATAAAACTGTGAGAGACATCATCCAAACCTTATGCTTACCAAAATCAAGTGTTTGGAACATCATTAAGAAGAAAGAGAGCACTGGTGAGCTTACTAATCGCAAAGGGACTGGCAGGCCAAGGAAGACCTCCACAGCTGATGACAGAAGTATTCGCTCCATAATAAAGAAAAACCCACAAACACATGTCCGACAGATCAGAAACACTTCAGGAGTCTGGTGTGGATTTGTCAATGACCACTGTCCGTAGAAGACTTCATGATCAGAAATGCAGAGACTACACTACAAGATGCAACCCACTGGTTAGCTGCAAAAATAGTATGGCCAGGTTATAGTTTGCCAAGAAGTACTTAAAAGAGCAACCACTGTTCTGAAAAAAAGGTCTTGTGGACAGATGAGACGAAGATTAACTTACCGTATTTCCCAGCAATGTGGACGCATCTGCGTCGAAAACGCACCCCCAAATTAAGTTGCTAAATTTTGAGAAAAGGATGACGGGACAGGATCAAGGGTTTGGTTTAGTCCAGTGGTCGGCAACATCGCCTGCGTGCCCTGGGACTGGCTTCAGTTCCCATATCCCTCGCGTCTCCGGGACTAGTTGCAGTTCCCAGGTCGCCTGCCCCGGGACTGGCTGTAGCGCCCAGGTTGCCTGCCCCGGGACTAGTAGAGAGAGGGAGTGAGCCCAGGATGGAGCAGCCAGCCTTCCGCCCAGTAGCTACCCGCCAACCACCACCTCCAACGGTTGTGCCTGTGCCGAAGGACACCGTGGCTGGCTGGCAGGCGGGCCAGCAGAAGGCGCTGAGGTGGCAGCCGGTTCTGCTGTCCGGTCCTGGCGGATGCTCGCAGCCACCCAATCTACTTCCCTCCCCGGCCACAATGTGGTGGCTCCGTGCCCAGAGCTCCCCAGCAGTGGTGAGTGAGTGAGTTGCTGGCATGATCCCCAACCCCCTCCTTCTCAATGCTCCTGCCCTCCCCGTAACTTTAGCCTTGGCGGCCCAGCCAATTTGTGCAGCCCAGGCAGAGCTGACCCAGGCCAGGCTCCCCACATGTTGTGAAAGGAACTCTCCCCCCCCCCCCCCCCAGCGACGCTGCCCTTTTACAGCTGCTTCCCACTTTACAGCCGCTTCCCATCAGCTGCCAGTATGAGGGATAGACTTGGCTATCCCTCAGTACAGCAACATCGTTCTTGATGTTGCTGTACTGAGGGATAGCCAAGTGTATCTTTCTTGGCTAACAACCCTACCCTCGGCCTCCAAGACGCTGGTAAATTTTTGTGCCTTAATTTTGGGTGAAAATTAACGTCTACATTGCTGGGAAATATGGTATATCAAAGTGATGGCAAGAGGAAATATTGGAGGAGAGAAAAAATGCCCAAGATCCAAAGCATACCACCTGATCTGTGAAACACGGTAGAGGGGATGTTATGGCCTGGGCATGTTTGGCTGCTGAAGGTACTGGCTCACTTATCTTCATTGATGATACAACTGCTGATGGTAGTAACATAATAAATTCCGAAGTGTATAGACACATCCTACTTGCTCAACTTCAAACAAATGCCTCTAAACTCATTGGCCGGCCGTTCATTCTACAGCAAGACCATGATCCCAAACGAAAGCCACAAAGGAGTTTTACAAAGCAAAAAAATTGGTAATTCTTGAGTGGCCAAGTCAATCACCCGATCTGAACCCAATAGAGCATGCCTTTAATATGCTGAAGAGAAAACTGAAGGGAACTAGCCAACAAAACAAGCATAAGCTAAAGATGGCTGCAATACAGGCCTGGCAGAGCATCACCAGATAAGACACTGAGCAACTGATGATGTCCATGAATTGCAGACTTCAAGCAGTCATTGCATGCAAATGATATGCAACAAAATACTAAATATGACTACTTTCATTTACATGACACTGCTGTTTTTCTACATGGTGAAACCAAAATGTATAAAAATGGCCTCTATTGAAATCTCATAATGTGCACTTTAACCACATGTGATTTATTTTCTATTACAAATCTCAAATTGTGGAGTACAGAGGCAAATAAATAAATGATGGGTCTTTCTCCCAAACATTATGGAGGGCACTATATGATAGAGTTTTCAGGATGTCCTTGGTTTCTCCCTTAGGCAGTCTAAAAAACTCCACCTCTGGCCAAGCTTCAGGGTACTGTTATTAATAACTGCTTCTGCGGGTTAGGTATGTATAATAACAAACTCGTAGCAACATCCCATTTTGTTATGCGTCACTGGACAAGTTACTACCAATAAATAAACTAATTTCTCCAATGGATAGCTTTCCCAAACACCTCCGACCTGCTGATCTGGAATACCATATCTGAGGAAAGCATTGGATCATTGAAAAATACAGCATGAAAACAGGACCTTCAGCCCACTGAGTCCACACCGATCATCGATCACCCATTCACACTAGGTCTATGTTATTTAACCCACTTTCTCATTCACTCCCTACACACTCGGGGCATGTTACAGAGGGCAAATTAACCTAAAAAAACCCGCACATCTTTGGGATGTGGGAGGAAACCAGAGCACCCGGAGTAAACTCATGCGGTCACAGGGAAAATGTGCAAATTCCACACAGGCAGCACCTGAGGTCAGGATCAAGCCAAGGATTCTGTCACTGTGAGGCAGTAGCTCTACCCACTACACCATTCTGCCGCCTTGTTTGAATTGTAAGTTACAAAAGGAAATCGGATCACTTCTTAAGATGGAAACACTTGCCAGGCTGTGGAGAAAGAGTGGGGAAATGGGTGTAATTGGAAAGCCTTTAGATGGGTAATGCAGCAAAGATGGACCAGGTGTATCATGTGAGCCCATCTTTGGCAATGGGTAGAAAACGGGGAAGTAACTAGTTTGCAAAAAAAAACATTTGGTCTCTTTCTTGTTAATTTACAGCCACATCCACTCAACGTTAATTACCATCAAG
Organism: Amblyraja radiata; assembly: GCF_010909765.2. Taxonomy (NCBI): domain Eukaryota; kingdom Metazoa; phylum Chordata; class Chondrichthyes; order Rajiformes; family Rajidae; genus Amblyraja; species Amblyraja radiata. The sequence goes on along the minus strand of NC_045967.1, from coordinate 17,860,267 downwards.
TTTATATATTACTTCTTGTTGTGTCTCCATAATACATTGAGAAACTTGATGACTTTCCTTTTGAAATCTGATGACATTAAACATTAAGGGTGACATCCTAGATGTTTAGCACTTAATTAATTACCCTGGGTGAATATGCATTTTTAATCAGTGTGTGTAGTAAATTTCACACGACCATGTCTATAGCTTTTGTAACTTGTCAACATTAAAGTTTACACCATTGACAGATCTAATGAATAATGGTTGGGATATCAGATTTTCACAAAGTTAATTCTATGTCTGGCTGCGTCTTCCACAGGACTTTATTAAATGAAAACATCCATAATTAATACAAGAACCAATTACTAACCCGTGTGTAAAATGTAAACTTACCTCAGATGAGAATGCAAAATCACCAATGCAATGAACATCATCCTGTTCTAAAAATATTTTATTTTATTTACTTGGAATAAACTTAACTGCAACTCTGATTTAGTTAAGATAACTTTAAGTCAAATAACCAGTACTATGAAGTGTCCTTGGGATCCTGATGATATGTTCAAACTCTTCTCAACCAATGAAATGAAGTATTTTTGAATTACTGACACTTACAATGCAGGAATATAAGTTAGCCAATTTTCACGGCATGAAGATAAGTAATAGATAAACTGTTATTTGGTCATTTTAGTTGCTGCTCGTGTTGGTAAGCGGGTCAACTGAGAATGTTGACACACAACTGGCACAGTGACGCAGCAGTAGCGTTGCTGACTCACAGCTCCAGGGACCCTGGTTCGATACTGACTACGGGTGCTGTTGGTATGGAATTTGTATGTTCTCCCCATCCTTGAGTTACTCCAGCACTTTGTATAATTTTTATCCGCCAGTATTAACCACCATCTGCAGTTCTTTGTTTCTATCTACTGTGTTTTACAGACATGTTAGGTTGTTACAAATCAGAATTTTGTTATTTTGTTTTCAATACAAATGATAATTAAACACTCTTGATCCTTAATAAACCTAAACCTAAATCTAATCAAGGGTGTCTATAATTAGCTGTAGAGTGATCCTTTCTTTAAAGTTTAATCAAAACATGGTGTCTGTGATTGTCTTATGGCATGAAATCCCTACACCCAGATGTAAATCCACCCGATGCCCAGATGATGAAATGAGGTCCCTCCCATCCAGAAAGCTGATGCATTGTGTTTCATGTAGCTCTTGGCACAGCACATTTCCAAACATAGAACATGGAACAGTATGGCACAGGAACAGGCCCTTCAGCCCATAAATGACTTCCCATCATGATGCCAAGATAAACTAATCCCTGCTGCCTTCACACAATCCATATCCCTCCATTCCCTACATATCCATGTGTCTATCTTAATGCCCGTTGAACAGTATTATCCTATTTGCCCCAATCACCAACCCTGGCAGTGGGTTCCAGGCATTCACCACCCTCTTGTCCTGCACATGGATAGGAAAGGTTTAGAGGGATATGGGCCAAATGTGGGAACATTTGGTTTTGGTTGGTTTTGAATGGCTGGAGGTGAGAAAGACCAGGACCTATCAGGGCCGGCCACAAATATGTCAGGCACACTGAGTTACTCTAGTACTTTATGTCTATCTATGGTATAAACCAGCATCTGCAGTTCCTTGTTTCTACTTCTATGACTATGACTCTATGACTCTATGACATCTAATTTAAGCATTTTTCCTCTCACCTTAAAGCTATGCCCCCATTGTGATGCTGGTCACAACATTGTCCAACCCGTGGGAATTCTATTGAGGGCTCCCTGCCACCATCGAGGAAAGTCAGAACCAGGGGGCTCTGCTGATGAGGTATCCTGCCTGCCTCTATACTGAAAGAATCTCAATGTTTTGACTAGATTTGGTTTAGTTTGCATCTGCTGCTTGCATCTTGACTCATGTATCCCCGAGCAACATTGCCATGCTTTCGCTGAGACCCTCTATTGGATGGCACAGTGGTGCAGCGGAAATAAACATTGGGGAAGAAACCAACCCTGAATCTGGACGTAGACAAAAATGCTGGACAAACTCTGCTGGTGAGGCATCATCTATGGAGAGAAGAAATAGGCGACGTTTCAGGTTGAGACCCTTCTTCTGACTGATCTGGAGGAATGCATTTACAAACCTCTGTATCTCTTTCCTGATGGGAGATAAGAAGGTGCAGTGACCGGGGTGCGATTTGTCCTTGATTATACTGGTGGCTTTGCCGAGGCAGCATGAAGGTCTTCAATGTGGTAGATAGTAGATCAGGACTGCTCTCTGGTTGTTGGTAGGATGGTTCCATTGCCTGATAACGGAATAGGATGGTTCAGTTGCCTGATTTGTGCTCCTGATTCCAGCATCTACAGTCTCTTATGTCTCCAAGGAGCAGAATCAACCCCGCTGTTAGTGAAACTGGCAGAGCAAGTTTCACAGACCTTGAGGCCAATTTCTGCCTCTATTTCTTATGTTCGTAAGAAACATCATGACAACTCACTGCATAAAAATAATGTTCACTGTTCACCCCATGGGTTATTTTGACAGAATTTGGTGCCTGGTAGAATTTCCAATGAGACATTCATCTGTGCATAAAGGCAAATATTGATGTAAAGCATGTATTATGTTGGACATCTTTCAGTGTGTTCCCCTGGTTGACAAATTACTAAGGCAGAGGATTTTTCACACAGTAAACAAAAGAGGAGGTATGCAGATCTATTTCCTTTTTGAATGATTGTAGCTCTATACATTGAGGCAGCGACTGCAACATCATTTAAGAGAGAACTACCTCTGAAGAAACGGAACTTAATTGGATGTGGCGATGAGACAGAGAAATTATGTCCTAGTGTGGATAACTTATGCAGAGTTACAGCTGACACCAGCATAATGAGTCTCACTGACTTCTACTGTGCTGTCATTGATATAAATCCGTGAATCTTGACAAAGCAGGAAGACTGATATTGGAACGATATTGATTGTGTTATAACAGAGCCCTTAATCAAAGCTGCTTTTCTACGAAATAAGTATTGCCACTTTCCCCCATAATACAAGGTGCAGAATCTTGTTACTTAAGTTTAAGTTACTTAAGTTACTTAACTTACTTAAAACCATTTTCCCTTCATAAAGAATCCTCTGCAGGAAATACCTGGTGAAAAGTAACATCTAGTGCTATTGGTAACTTTAAATATTCCACGTCCACTAATCGTATCAAATTAATATCAATCCTTTTTCTCTGTTGATTAATTCTACCTCAATCAGTTATTTTATTATTGCATTTTTGCACTACCTCAAGTTGCACTACATCTTTGCTTCATGTTGCTGCGTTGCATTTGTTGTATATATATTATTTTTATCTTTACTGTTTATGAGCTTCATGCGAACAAGGAATTTCATTGCACTCTGGAGTATATAACAATAAACTACTCTGAATCTGATCTTATCAAAATCTTTTCCAAATTCTCTCTATATATTTTTTAGTTCCAGAGATAATGCACAGAAACAGGCCCTTCAACCCACCGAGTCTGTGCTGACCATTAATCACCCATTCTTTGTCATCCCATTTTCACATGCTACACACTAGGGGCAATTTCCGGGAACCAATTAATCTATGAACCCGCATGTCTTTGGAATGTGGGAGAAAACAGGAGCACCTGGAGGAAACCCATGCATGCAATGTATCAATAGTGCAATGGTTCATTTATTATCACGTGTACCGAGGTACAGTGAGATTCCTTTTACAGTACATAATACCATAAAGGCCCGTTGCAGCCATCGCCTCCATTCGATCATCCCGCAAATGAGAACGTACAAACTCTGAACAAACTGAAACAAACTATGTTTCTAACATAGTTAGAAATGCACCCAGGTCTCTGGCACTGTCAGGCAGCAGCTCTACCCAGCGCCACTGTGCTGCCCATTGCCACCATGTCCTTCCTGCAATGCGGTGATCAGAATTGTGAACAATACCCCAGGTGAAACCCGTGGAATATTTTGTGCGGTTGCACATTACGTCCTCTCTCTTGCACTCAATATATTCAGCCTGGGTATTCAATAACTCATCCACCCGTGTCCCCGTTTTCAAGGAATTATGCTACTGGAACCTGCAGCAACAAAGAATCTGCTGGAGGAACTTAACGGGACGAGGAACACAATTCTTTGTTGCTCCTTCTGATATATTATCCCACATTCGAAAAGCCACCAGCATAATCAAGGGTGAGGCTCGCTCCAGTCACTCCCTTTTCTCTCCTCTCACATCAGGCAAGAGGTACAGAAGTGTGAAAACGCATGCCTCTAGATTCAGAGACAGTTTCTATCCAGCTGTTATCAGGTAACTGAACCATCCTCTCACCAACTACAGAGCAATCTTGGCTTACCATCTACCTCATTGGAAACCCCTCAGACTATCATTCACCGGGGTTTACTGCCTTTTATCTTGCACTAAACGTAATTTCCTTTATCATGTATCTGTTCACCGTGGATGGCTTGATTTTAATCATGTATACTCTTTCCTCTGACTGATAGCATTCAACAAAAAAGATTTTTGCTGTACCTTGGTGCACTTGACAAAAATATTAAACAAAACAAAACTAAACTAAACTAAACGAAATTCCCTACACACTAGGAGCAATTTACTGAAGCCAAGTAATCAACAAACCCAATTAACCTACTGCTACTCAATATGATATTTTAACATCACATCATTTTGCAGGATATGCACAACATGCTGGAGTTACTCAGCGGGTCAGACAGCATCTCTGGAGAAAAGAAAAAAGGTGACATTTCGGATAAGAACTCTTCTTAAGATGGTCTGAAGTCAGCAGAAGGGTTCTGACCCGAAACTCACCTATTCCTTTTCTCCAGAGATGCTGCTCGACCTGCCGAGTAGTGCTGGAAAATATTGTGTAGGAATGAACTGCGGATGCTATTTTATACTGAAAATAGGCACAGTTCATTCCTACACATCATTTTCCAGCACTAACCTAATCCCCTTTCAATTTGTTCTGTGCTATCTAAAGGAAACTCATCCCCTCAGGAAGCAGAGCAGACACTTGGCGACAGCTTGGAGGAGATGTGACAGGAAGATTCATATTCGAGCATTTGTCAATGGCGTTCTGCAGAGGAGAATCTTCAACAGTCCCTCCTTCAGATCCCACATTGGCATTGGATTGATGTTACATAGAGTACTTCCTCTCATCTTTCCTCATTGTTATTCAACCCTCTGTCAGGCTGAAGCAGTGAGTAGTTTTGCCCTAGATGTAGAAATAAGAACGGCAACATTATTAGTCCATCTTCAATACGAATTTCTCAGTGCGAGAGTGTCTCTGTGAGAGATGGCCAATCTGTGATGACTTTAGTGATCGTCCTCCAACACTCTGTGTGATATTCCTGTGTGTCAAATCTTCAAAATACCGTTAACCCCCATTATAACGGACCATGGGGGGGGGAAGGAGGAGAATGGTGTTTGTTATTGCCAATTAACAAATCCAGGTGAGTTGACGGCCCCGGCCTGCTAGTGGCCAGGGGAGAGACGAGGGTTGTCAGAGTCAAAGGTCGTGGACCGCTGTCGGCCGGATTATAGGTAAGGGTCAACTCGGGGGTGACAGAGGCGGCTGAGGAAGCTGTGTTCAGCCTGACAGTGAAGGACAACAGGTTCTAATATAACTAAGCTCCATTATAATAATACGGAGGATTTATTGTGTGCAAGTCTGAAAAATTACCAAAATCGATTTCAGATAATTGCCAAAAAAAGACATAACGTGCTGGAGTAACTCAGCGGGTCAGGCAGCATCTCTGGAAAACATGGGTAGGTGACGTTTCAGGTCAGGACCCTTCTTCAAATTAGTTGAGGGGAGAAAGCTGGAAGAAAGGAGGAGTCAGGACAAAGTTTGACAAGTGGTAGGTGGATACGGGTGAGGGGTGGGGAGTTTGACTGGGAGATGGGCAGAGAAATGAGATGCAGTCCTTGCAAGAGGCAAGTGGGAGAAGGCGCAGTCTGTTAGACTGAATAAGGGTCCTGGCCTGAAATATCATCTGCCTATTCCTGCAGGACATTGTTTGGCAAGTGATAGGTGGATATAGCCATATTGGCAGATGGCTAGACCAGAAATGTAAAGGTGTGAAATGAGGAGATAAGGAGAGGAGGCTTGAAATGTGAAGCCAGAGGAAGGAATAAAGGTGGAAGGGAATGGTGTGGGGGGATTGGGTGGAAATGGGGGGGGGGGGGGGGGGGGGGGGGGGGGGGGGGGGGGGGAGGCAGGGGAGAAAGGGGAAGGGGATAATTGGATGCGCATCAACTTGGGATATCAGGAACAGTGTGGGAGAATTGGTTGGGTGATAAGGGAAGGGGAGAATTGTTTGAAGGTTAGCTATTAAAATTTGAGAATTGAATGTTCATAGCTTTGAGTTGCAAGCTATCAAAGGAGACATGCTGTTCCTCCAATGGTTAGTCAGGGTGTTATCGATATGTAGCTAGCAGTTAATTTATAAATTAACTGGACTAAGTGGGACCCATTGGGTCCCATGTTCACACGGGAGTGCTGGTCCCCCAATTCAATATTCCACCTCTCCACCAATTCCAATATTGGTGGCCAGGGAGGGGGTGGTCGGAGGGCTTTCTGGAGCGCTAGTATGGGTGTTGTGGCCAAAGGGACTGGTTTCCAGAGTGCTAGTATGGACATTATGGGCTGAATGGATTCTTGGGCTGGCAGCTCAGTCACTCAGGCTTGGGGGGCTGGCAGCTCAGTCACTCAGGCCTGGTGGGCTGGCAGCTCAGTCACTCCGGCCTGGTGGGCTGGCAGCTCAGTCACTCAGACCTGGTGGGCTGGAAGCTCAGAAACTGCCAGAAATCCTGCCCAAAACAGGTGACAGACTCTGTGAGAGTGAAGGGGGAAGAGGGTGGAGACATTTTTCATCTTTTTCTGCAGATAACAGCAATGAAGGAGGAAAGTCTATTCTGGCCTGGATCTCACAGGGAGCCAATAAAGGGAGGGAGAAAAATACTGGGATGAGGTTTAATACTTGCAGGGGGGGAATACTTACTCATGGGCCAAAAGGACTCCTCCCGGGCTAGTACAGGCCTGATGGGCCAAAGGGGCTCTTTAAAAAATAAATCTGAGTGAAATCTCAGTGGAGCACTTTTTCTGGACTTTTCCTGGCCTGGCAAGGGCCTTTTGGACCAAAATGCCCTTCCTGGGCTACTACGGGCATTTTGGGCAAAAGAGACTGGTTTCGCGGCTAATAGGGGGCCTTGTGGGCTGAAATTAGTGGTTTCAGGCAGGCCAAACAACTCATTTCATTTCCAATTCAATTTCATACACAGGACAGGCCGAACAGCTCATTGCATTTTCATTTCATTTCCATTGCCATTGCAGCTTCAAAGCACAGGGCAGGCCAAACACTGATGGCATTATCATTTCATTTCCATTCCCATTGCAGTTTCAAAGCACAGGGTAGGCCAAACAGCTAATTGCATTTTCATTTCATTTCCATTGCCATTGCAATTTCAAAGCACAAGGCAGGCCAAACAGCTGTTTGCATTTACATTTCATTTCCATTCCCATTGCAGATTCAAAGCACAGGGCAGGCCGAACAGCGCAATGCATTTTCATTTCACTTCCATTGCCATTGCAGTTTCAAGCACAGGGAAGGCCAAACAGATTGCATTTTCATTTCACTTCCATTGCCATTGCAGTTTCAAGCACAGGACAGGCCGAACAGCTCATTGCATTTTCATTTCACATCCATTGCCATTGCAGTTTCAAGCACAGGGCAGGCCGATCAGCTCATTGCATTTTCATTTCACTTCCATTGCCATTGCGGTTTCAAGCACAGGGCAGGCCGAACAGCTCATTGCATTTTCATTTCACTGCCATTGCCATTGCGGTTTCTAGCACAGGGAAGGCCGAACAGCTCATTGCATTTTCATTTCACTTCCATTGCCTTTGCAACTTCAAGCACAGGGCAGGCCAAACAGCTGATTGCATTTTCATTTCACTTCCATTGCCATTGCAGTTTCAAGCACAGGACAGGCCAAACAGCTCATTGCATTTTATTTAGGGCTAACAAATCATTTATTGCAAGTACATTGCAGGCTCACAGTTCAGTTGATTCACAGCTTAGAATGAGAGTCGTGGCCTCTCCCTTCCGATCTTGCAGAGTGACTGAGTCACGTCCAGGCATCCGTGGTTTTATAGTCCTGCACCCCCCCCCCCACCCCCCAAGGAAGAGGCGTTACCTTCATCACGGTGATTGACAGGCGAGAGGATCTCAAGGTTTTTTAAACACTCATAATTTTTTTTATTTTCATTGATGGGAAAAATCCTCAGGGCCTACTCAGCAGGGGAGGACTGTGAGTAAGATGGCCAAAAATCATAGCGATATATGGTAGTGTTTTTCTAAAATCAATATACAGCGCAGACAGGAAGTGGTCAAGATGAAACTTTTAATTATATAAATATCCTAGATTACTTAATAAGAATAGAAATAAACCTAAATCGTCAGTCTGATGAAGGGTCCAGAAATGTCGCCTGTCCATTCCCTCCACAGTTGCTGCCAGACCCACTGAGTTCAGCAATTTTTTTGTCGGATTTTTTATTTCCAGTTTTGAAATGGGTTGAGATCCATTGCAGTCTGTGATACAGATTAACTTACAAATGCTTTCTCAGGCTTGTAACCAGCAAGTAAAACAACCTCAGTAATCTACACCTAACACCATGATGAACCTACCGTCAGGAGTCATCTTCCTTTCACAGGTGCTGGAGATAGTTCCCAGCTTAAAGCTTCTCAGAAACAAAAGAAGCAAGATAAAAATCTTGTCAGGTATCCTCAGCAGATCAGGCAGCATATGTAGAAGGAGAAATAGTGTTTGATGTCAAACACAAAGTGCTGGGGGAACTCAGTGGGTCAGGCAGCATCTATGGAAGCAGGTTTTTGAAGTTATAAAAATTTGTGAGGCACAGAGAGAAACAAAGACAAGAACTGTGATCGTGGAGAGTGATGGTGAGGGCTTTGGAGAGGGCGCAAAGAGGTTCACCAGAATGCTGCCTAGATCAATTAGTATTAGCTATGAGAACAGATTGGACAAACCTGGATTGTTTTCTCTAGAACGGCAGAGGTTGAGGGGTGACTTGATAGTAGTAAATAAAATTATGAGAGGCATTGATAGGGTAGACAGTCAGAACCGTTATTCCCAGGGTGGAAATGTCAAAGACCAGAGGGTATAGCCTAAAGGTGAAAGGGTGAATGTTTAAAGTCGATGTGCAGGGTAAGTTTTTTTTTTAAACAAAGGCTGGTGGGTGTCTGGAATACGCTGCCAGGGTTGCTGATGGAGATAGGTATGATAGTGGTATTGTAGAGACCTTTAGATAGGCCTATGGACAAGCAGGGTATGGAGTGATATGGACCAGTTTGAGTTTATCTTGGCATCATGTTTGGTGCAGACATTGTGGGCCGAAGGACCTTTTCTTGTTCTGTACTGTTCCATGTTCAATGGATAGGAGTGATTGAAAGATTCAAGTAGGTAAAGGAACTGCTGAAAGAGGGAGATGAAGACTTGTGCTCACCCCCATGTTCTCAAGGGCAATGAGTGATGGTCAACATCTGCCATTGACAGTAAAATCCAGATCCTAATAATGTAATGAGGACAGTACAATATGTTGGTGCAAGTTGTGAAAGAGTCCTTCAGCCTAATTCAATCTTTTGGTCATCGGTCCGCAGCCCCATGGGTCTCAAATGTCCATGGACATACCCATGGATTGGTGAAATGAGATGATGGACTATGGTTACAACATTCCTCGGGCAATGTGTTCAAGAGCTCCATCATCATCCTTACCTCACCTCCCTTCTAACTCTTGGGCCAATTATTTGAAATTAACGCACTTAGTTGTTGCCCCTTGCCCCACCCCTCCTTGCAAAGGGAAATGTTGATTGAATTGAATTGATTGAAAGACAGCATAGAAATAGGCCATTCTGCCCACTGAGTTTATGCCATCCACCAATCCCACGTTCACACAAATTCCATGTTAGTTCCATTTGCCCTCATTTGGACCCATATCCTTCTGAATCTTTCCAATCCATGTACCTGTTCTTTTAATGCTGAAGATAGGCACAAAATGCTGGATTAACTCAGCAAGTCAGGCAGCATCTCTGGAGAAAATGAATAGGTGACGTTATGTGGTTCTTGATACGTAACGTCACCTATTCCTTTTCTCCAGAGATGCTGTCTGACGCAATGGGTTACTCCAGCATTTTGTGTCCATCTTCTGCATAAATTAGCAGCTGCACATGTTTTTTTTAATGCTGTTATTGTACCTGCCTCAACTACCTCCTCTCACAGCTCATTCCCATATACCCACCACCCTCTGTGCGAAAAAGTTGCTCCTCAGGCTCCTATTATATCTTTCTCTCCTCAACTTATAGCTCGGTCCTCTGATTTTTGATTCTCCTACTCTCTCTGCATGAGAGTACATTTGCCATTGTGGCTGATCCAACCATCTGGATGTCCCTGTAGGCTACAACATTCGAACAGGAGGAGTGAAATGAGCCTTGAAATACCCAAAGGAGGAGTGAGTTAAAAAAAAGCTTGATTTTGGAAACGTGGCATGAAAGACACGGAATAACTGATTATCTGAAATTGTCGGATTCAATGTGAGTTGTAATTCCTCTCTGTTAAGCTTTGACCTGCTCTTGAGTATCATAACTGATCACCTGCTATCACAGTGTTTCAATATCAAAGGCAGCAGGCACAGTGCATTCAAAGGTGGTGCAGGGACAGACGACATGTAGGTTTCGGTTTAGTGAGACAGATAGAGGGCTCCGTGGGCTTAGAGACAGAACGAGACAAACTTGATGGTTGGGGAAGAGAGCAAAACTAGCTGAAAGTTCCAAGTGTTGATACTTAAGCATATTACGGGAGGGTGTGAAGTTTGAAAGAGTAAAGGGCCTGTCCCACTTGGGCGTCATTTGCGCGTCATTTACGCGACATCATTTACGCATCACGACACACGACGCATACGTCGTGACGCATGCATGGCGTGCATTACGTGCGCATGGTGCATGGTGAGGCGTGGTGGCGTAGGCCACCTGCGTGATGCGCAAATGACGCCTAAGTGGGACTGGCCCTTAAGTCCCAAGAAGGGTCCCATCAGACACATCATCTCTCCATTCACTCCACAGATGCTGCATGACCCGCTGAGTTCCTCCAGCACTTTGTGCTTTGCTCCAGTTTCCAGCACTTGCAGTTTCTTGCGCCTCTGCAGGAAGGAGTGCAATTGGAACATTCAGCCAAAGAGAGGGGGTGAGGAGATAAATCACTTATTAAGGAGTTGTCGTGATCGGACTGCACAGCACATGACAGGGGAAGTAGATTTAGTCAGCATTTCCAATAGAAAATTAGATTTTCAGTTGAAAAATAAATGTGTGATGGGTAGGGTGAGGATTGAGTAGTTGGGATAAACTGGATATGTCCTTCAAGAAGCCTGAAGAAGGGTTATGTGAGATTTGTGGCGAGGGGGGAACGTGAGGGAGGAAAGATTTAATAAAAACCTGAGGGGTAACTTTTTCACACAAAGGGTGGTGGGTGTATGGAACAAGCTGTCGGAAAAGGTAGTTGAGGCAGGTACTATCACAATGTTTAAGATACATCTGGACAGGTACACGGATAGGATTGGTTTAGAAGGGCCAAACGCAAGCACGTCCTACGAGTGTAGATGGGACATGATGATTGGCGTCGGCAAGTTGAGCCGAAGGGCCTGTTTTGACGATGTACAATGCCATGAATGTATCTATCTCTATGAGATGTTTAGTTTAATTTAGGTTAATTTATGGTTTTCATGTGTGCCAAGATAAAGTGAAAAGCTTTTGTTTGTGTGCTATCCAGTCAAAGAAAAATCTATACATGAATACAGTGCACACATAAAGGATAAAGGGTATAACATTTAGTGGAAAGGTCACCTGTCCATTCCCTTCACAGTTTCACAATTGCTGTCTGGCCCACTGAGTTCCTCCAGCACTGAGCTTTGCACTAGAAGTTTATTTTATTGTGTGCGGCGTTGTTTTCTGGTGCTAAACACTCAGTGACGCAGCTGGTAGAGCTGCTGCCTCACAGAGCAATGGACCCAGGTTCGATCCTGACCTTGAGTGCTGTCTGTGTGGAATTTGCACGTTCTCCCTGTGACCACATGGGTTTCCTCCCGGGTCATCCAGTTTCCTCCCACATGCCAAGGATGTGCAGTTTTTTTAGGTTAATTGGCCTCTTTAAATTGCCCCTAGAGTGTAGGAGATGGGTGAGAAAGTGGGATAACATAGAACTCATGTGAACAGGTGATTGATGGTCAGTGTGGATTTGGTGGGCCGAATCCAGCACTTTGTGTTTTGCTCAAGACTGAAGCATCTGCAGTTCTTTGTGTCTCCTTCAAAGAGCCGGATTGCCCTTGATGTGCCAAGTGGTCTGAGTTTAGGTTGGGTTTAGTTTAGTTTAGAGATACAGCATGGAAACAGGCCCTTCGGCCCACCGAGTCCAGGCCGACCGGCGATCCCACCGCACACTTACACCATCTTACACATACTAGGGACAACTTAGAATTTTACCAAGCCAATTAACCTACAAACCTGTACACCTTCGGAGTGTGGTAGGAAACTGGAGCAGCCGGAAAAAAACACACTTTCTGGGAAAAGGATGGAGAGGCGTATCACCACCAACCAAACCGTGGGCAAAGAGGCTGTGAAAACTGGAATGAGAAACATGTCGTGAGAAACATGTGAACAAAATCTAGCACGTAACTCATTCCAGCCAGACTGCTAATTTATTAAGCTTATAAAGGCCATCTCATTTATCATGCAGGAAATGATTACCGAGTGGAGACGGTAAAAATGTTCCCTGGAGTTTACTGGACCACCATCAAACATCAGAGGCACTGGAGTGGGAGCGCATCATTCGACTGGTGCGAACAAGGGTTCCACATTTGATACACTCCACAGTGAATGAACCGATATCACCAGACAAAAAATCATCAAAGGGTTTCTGTTCAACTCTCAGCATAAATTTAAATTCAGGTGAGTGAGTGAGTGCATGTGTATTCACATCCTGGCTGTTTGCAGCCACGATATAATGATGAGAGCAGGAGAAATAACACACATTTCTCTCACATGTCAGATTCCCTCCGTCATTACTGGACAGTATCAAACCACAGAGAATTTTAAAGGCCGACATAAGAAACCTCTCAACAAACAAGTGTCCTGAACAAAAAATAGTCAGCCTGAAGAAGGGTCCTGACCCGAAACGTCACCTGTCATTTTTCTCCAGAGATGCTGCCTGACAAGCTGAGTTACTTATGGGTCTGTCCCACCAGCCAGAGACACACGGCTGTGAAGCTCGGCAGACATTTAACATTACCAGTCGGTTATCCTTGGTTCTGAAAACTACTGCTTACATTTTTTTTCCCAATGAGCCAATGAAATTCACTGGCTACAACCTACGAGAACCTACGAAGACCTTCGACCTCCTGGCAACCCACTAGGACCTCCTGGCAACCCACCTACGGTACGAGAATTCTTGCTACTCTTCATGGCGGCTTCAATCTGGTTGCCACTAATTTTTCAACATGTTGAAAAATTCGCGGTGACCATAATGAGGCTGCGACTATTTCCCAGAATCCGGGAACTCCTCACGACCATGAAGGTGACTCCTCGGCAACCACCTGCGAACATGTTGCGACCATATGGCGACCGCATAGTCTAAAAAGACTATGTGCAATCACCTATAAAGTCGCCTAAGTGGGACAGGCCACTGTGTCTGTCTTTTTTTTTTTATCGTTTTTTTTTCTACACTGTTTGATCAAATCATTCGGTGTAGGTGTGGGTTAATATGTGTAAATGGCCAGAGAGAAGGGCAGCATGGTGGTGCAGCGGTAGAGCTACTGCCTTACAGTGCCAGAGTCCCGGGTTCAATCCTGACAAGGGGTAATTATCTGTACAGAGTTTTTACGTTCTCCGTGTGATCTGCTTGGGCTTTCGCTGAGATCTTTGGTTTCCTCCCACACTCCAAAGACATGCATGTTTGTAGGTTAATTGGCTTGGTATAAATGTAAAATTGTCCCTAGTGTGTATAGGGTATCGTTAACATGTGGGGATCACTGGTCGGTGCGGACACGATGGGCGAAGGATGTTTTTCCAAGCTGTATCTCTAATCTAATGAAATCTAATCTAATGAAATCTCCTGTAAAACCTTACCTGTTTTCCATTAATTTGGCAGTGGTTAACCTATCACAAAATCTCTTGTGTGGGAAGGAACTGCAGATGCTGGTTCAAACCGAAGATAGACACAAAAGGCTGGAGTAAATCAGCAGGACTGGCAGCATCTGTGGAGAGAAGAAATGGGTGGGAAGGGACGAGTTGACTATCAAAATGTATTTACCTGTTAGTAACATCACTTGTAGAAACAAAGAACTGCAGATGCTGATTTATATTAAAGATAGACACAAAGTGCTGGAGTAAAGGGCCTGTCCCACTTGGGCCGTCGTTTACGCGACAAGCCGGTAGTGACTGGCCGGTCATGCGCGTCATCATGCGTCCGCACAGCCGTCTGGAGCGAGCGACGTCATTTGAAGCGGGACTGGCAGCATCTCTGGAGAGAAGAAATGGATGATGTTTCGGGTCAAGACTCTTCTTCAGTCTGAAGAAGGGTCTCGACCCGAAACGTCACCCATTGCTTCTCTCCAGAGATGCTGCCGGTCCCGCTGAGTTACCCCAGCACTTTGTGTCTATCTCCAATCGTCTTGGCCTCGCTCTGGGAGTAGAAGTGGGGCGTAAGAGGATCCGCAACGGCCGTGAGCCCCAGGCCGAGTTCGATGATCGTTTGCCTGCTTTTGCTGCTGTTGGAGGTGAGACGTTGTGCCGCGCCAGGGTCTTGAGCCTGTCCCACTTTGGCCGTCAGCTACGCGACCGGACGGTGGCACGCGAAGATTTTGTTCAGGACGAAGTCCACACTCCTCCACGCCACTCCACACTCCTCCACACCACTCCATGCGCCCGTCCCGTGCTTCCCACGCGCTACCCATGCGCTACCCACGCGCTACCCACATGCTACCCACACGCTAGCAGGTCGTGTAAATGGCGCGCAGATGACAGCCAAGTGGGACAGGCCCTTAACTCAATGGGTTAGGCAGCATCTCTGGAGAAAAAAGATGGGTGATATTTTGGGTCAAGACTGAAGAAGGGTTCAAATACGTCACCCATCCTTTTTCTCCAAAGTAACATAACTTTGTAGCTTTGGCTTGATGAGTAACAAAGATGTAATCTTGGTTATAGTGCAGGCTAGCCTAGGTCAGAAAGTGTATAACATAAAGTGCTGGAGGAACTCTGTGTTTTGCTCAAGATTCCAGCATCTGCATTTTCTTATATCTCTTATGCAATTCTTATGTCAGAATAATTGCTCCCTCAATATGTCAGTGGGAAGAAAGTATCTGACCTGAAACGTTACATATCCATGATCTCCAGGGATGCTGCCTGACACTCCCCCACCCCCACCCCCCTTCCCCCTCCATCACCCTTGTTACTCCGGCATTTTGTTTCTAACCTCCCCCTCAATGTCAGCAAGCCAAAGGAGCTAGTTATTGGCTTCAGGAAGTGTAATGGAGTACATGACCCAATCAGCTCCAATGATGCTCAAGTGGCAATGGTTGAGAGCTTCGGGTTCCCTGGGCGTAAATATTACCGACAACCTGTTGTGGAGCCACCACATTGAAGCGACAGCCAAGAAGGCACACCGGCACCTCTATTTCCTCAGGAGACAGAGATTTGGCATGTCTCCAATGACTTTTACAAACTTCTGCAGATTCACTGTAGAATGCATAATGCAGGGTTGCCTCGCAGGCTGGTTTGGGAACAGCTCTACCCAAGATCGCAATAAATTGCAGAAAGTTGTGGATGTAGCCCAGTCCATCACATAGGTGAGACTCCCCGCTACTGACTCCATCCACACTTCATACTGCCCCAGGAAATTAGCTAGCATAATCAAAGACATTTCCCACTTGGTCCTGTCGGGCAGAAGGTACAGAAGCTTGAAAGCGCACAGTACCAGACTCAGGAATAGCTGCTTCCCCTCTGTTATCAGGCTTCTGAATAGTCCTTCAGTCCCAGTTCCCCAAACTTCACCAACCTACCTCATTAAGGAAATTGGAGATTTTCTATGGTAGTGTTACGCTATAACATGTACTGTAATATCTGATCTGACTGGATAGGGTGCAAACCAGGGTACATATGACAATAATAACCTTAAGCCGACATTGGGAAATGGATGCTTGCAATTTATAGAATTAACTCAATGGAAATGAGGTACAAGATGGAGACAGTTTTAAGCTGATGGGTTCTTGGAATGGAATATTGGGCAGGTCCGGCTCGTCCTCCGCGGAAACAGAACACCGACCTGGGCCACCGTCGTCGACAAAACCCATAGCGCTAGAGCGAGGGGGGAGCCGCGAGCAACTGCCGAGAGCAAGGTGGGCCATCGGTGAGCAAGGAGGACCGCCGAGAATGAAGTGAGGGCCTGGTGGGGGCGGGGGTGGGGCCGCCAAGAATTAATTTGATTATGAATATGATTTTACCGGGATGGATGCAAAATAAAGCATTTAATTGCACCTCAGTACATGTTACACTAAAGTATCATTGAATCATTGAATCATTGAATCATTTAATCATACCTTGTTGGGATGGGGCCGTGATGCAATAAAATAATTGAAGAGAAAATGCTTCCCTAACTTTACCTTCAATCTCACGGACCCACCATTGTCATTTCAGCAGGGGAATGGAATCATAGAGTCGGAGCCAAAGTAGAGAGCATATTCTTTTAAACTATTTTACTTCAAACATTAGACTTTAGACTTCAGATGTACAGCGTGAAAACAGGCCCTTCGGCCTGTTGAGTCTGCACTGACCAGCGATCACCCTGTACACTAGCTCCATCATGCACAATAGGGGCAATTTACAATTTTTTAAACTAAAACCAATTAACCTGCACATTTTTGGAATGTGGGAGGAAACTAATGCACCCGGAGAAAACGCATGCGGTCACAGGGAGAACGTGCAACCCGTAATCAGGATTGAACCCAGGTCTCTGGCGCTGTCAGGCAGCAACTCTATCGCTGCACTACTGCACTGCTAGTGCTCAATCTTGGGCTTTAAATTATTTTGTGTACATAATTGTGTGCATTTTAATTAATGTAACTTTTTTAAGAACGGCCTCTGCACCAGGTCCTAATGGTGTTCCATATTGTGTCCACAAGAATGCCTCAGATATTCTGAAATTCCTCTGGAGGAACATGAGGGTTGCATGGGAAAAGCAAGTTATCCCCTGGCGAAGAGCGGGGTGAGTGCTGATCCCAAAAGAAAAAAAATTGTCCACCTTCGAACAGTTTCAGCAAATAAACCTTCTTAACATAGAGGGCAAGATCTTTTTCAGTGTGGTAGCGAAAAGACTTACAAAGTATCTGAAAGAAAACCATTTCATTGATACGTCAATCCAAAAGGTTGGCATAGCAGGCTTCTTGGGATGCCTTGAACATACCAGCGTCATATGTCATCAAATCCAGACTGCTAAGAAAGAACAAAATAATCTGTTCCTCGACCTGACCAATGCCTATGGATCAGTTCCTCATTCGCTACTGTGGACTGCTTTTGGATTCTTTCAGGTGCCAGCAATAATAACAAATCTGGTCAAAAACGACTGCCAGGATCTGCAGTTTTGTTTTGCAACATCAGACTTTACCACAGCATGGCAACCACTGGAAGTAGACATCGTGGCGGGGTGCACCATCTCCCCATTGGCCTTCACTATGGCAATGGAGATCATTATCAGAGCATCAAAATG
Source organism: Amblyraja radiata (assembly GCF_010909765.2). Classification (NCBI taxonomy): domain Eukaryota; kingdom Metazoa; phylum Chordata; class Chondrichthyes; order Rajiformes; family Rajidae; genus Amblyraja; species Amblyraja radiata. The sequence goes on along the minus strand of NC_045967.1, from coordinate 17,842,428 downwards.
GGTCGTGGGAGGAAAATGGCTACAGTGTGGTCAGCGGTTACCACCTATACGAGCCTATATGGACGATATAACAACACTAACAACCGTCCCCTGCACCAAGAGACTTCTGGAAAAATGATGTTCTACCATCACCCCAGAACCTGAAGCAGTGGTTCAGAGAAGACCCTGCTTGCTCCCTTTGCCAAGCACCTGCATCACTAAGGCACATTTTAACAAGATGCACTACGAGCCTCGCCCATGGGCGTTACACTTGGCGGCATAACCAAGTTCTCAGACAGCTGACATCAATCCTGGAACAGAGGCTTAAGATGACAAATGTTTCCCTACAAACATTGGCAGGAAATGTCCATTTCACAACATTTGTACCAGCAGGCCAACCTCCAGAGCACCAGATAACATCAAAGGATGCAAGCATTCTGCAGCCTGCTCGGGATTGGAAAATGGAAGTGGACTTGGAAAAAAAGCTTGTGTTTCCCCCAGACATTGTGGCGACAACACTCTGGCCAGACGTGGTCCTGTGGTCCACAACAGCCAAGTTGGCATACGTTGTGGAATTGACAGTTCCATGGGAAGATGGTGTTGAAGAAGCTTATGAGAGGAATAAGATCAAGTACTCTGAACTGGCAACTGAAGCTTCCCAGAATGGCTGGAATACCAAGATTTTCCCAGTCGAAGTGGGATGCAGGGAATTTGTTGCTACATCTACGACCAAGCTATTAAAGAAAATGGGGGTGAGGGGTCGCTCCCTCCAACAAGCAATCAAGTCATTATCAAATTCTGCAGAAAAAAGCAGCAATTGGCTTTGCATCAAAAGGAGACAACAAGTGGGCTGCAAGATGAAGACAGGAGGGTATGGAATTGAGGGGGGTGTAACTGGGATGCCAGGTATCACCGTTGAGCCCTCTGGAGATGTTGTGGGCTTATCAATGAAACGTTAAAGAAGGAGGGTGCCCACCTGATGACCCCGATGACGGACGTACCCTACCTTTCACCACTCGACTTACTACAGGGATTGAAACATAGAAACATAGAAACATAGAAATTAGGTGCAGGAGTAGGCCATTCGGCCCTTCGAACATCAAGTCCTATTAGCTCTACTAATTATTGTTATACTTATGTTAAATTGTTTTCAGATATCTCTAAAATAGAACACAGAACACTACAGCTCATTTCTAAAGGTACGTCCTTTTTTTCTGCACTCTCTAGTCCCAGATTCTACCACTTGTGGCAACATCCTCTCCACATCCACTTTATCCAGGGCTTTCATTATTCGATGGGTTTCAAAGAGATCCTCCCTCATCCTTCTAAACGCCAATGAGTACAGGCCCAGTGCATTCAAATATGTTAACCCAATCATCCCCGGGATTATTCTCGTAACCCTCCACTGGTCCTGTCGGGCAGATGGTACAGAAGCTCGAAAGCGCACAGTACCAGCCTCAGGAACAGCTTCTTCCCCTCTGTTATCAGGCTTTTGACTAGTCCTTCAGTCCCAGTTCCCCATCCTTCCACAGATATGCAGGTCAGGTGTTGCAAATGTGGTCTAACCAGCAGCTTATAAAGCTCCAAGATAGGATATGCCTTGACAACCTTTAACTGCTTTGCACCAGAGATACGACTTTTTCCAAAACTGCAACACTACGAGATGCTCACTGATCACACAGCGTTTGATACATTCACAGTCAGCCATTTTCTGATATCATACGAGGTGAATCAAATTGGCTTAAGACTTGCATTTCTGATGGCCTAGACGTCAGGTGAATCATCCACAGCATTTCACCTCAATAAGCTAATGTGGAGAAAGTATGAGGATGAGCTTTGGATTTAAGGTAAAAATTCTCCATCGCTGCAGGCAAGTAATTTTTTCACCTGATTTAAATAGGCACGGAGATATTTCTGGTACAAATGTAACGTAACTAATATGAGGTACTTAGCAACCTAAGAAACTTTCCTGGGTAGAAACTTGTACCATCCATAAAGACAAGATCAGTGTACAAAATCATAAGAGAAATAGATCAGGCAAATGCACAGTCTTTAGCCCAGAGTAGTGGAACCGAGAACCAGAGGGTATCGATTTAAGGTGAGGGGGAAAGATTTAATAGGATCCTAAGGGGTAACTTTTTTCACACAAAGTGTGGTGGGTGTATAGAACGAGCTGCCGGAAGAGCCAGTTGCGGCAGGTAGTATCGCACCGTTCAAGAAGCATTTGGGCCGGTTCATGGATGGGACAGGTATAAAGGAATATATGGGCCAAATGTAGGCAAATAGGACTAGTGTGGATGGAACATGTTGGTCGGCATGACCAAGTTGGCTTGAAGGGCCTGTTTCCATGTTTTATGCCTCTATGTCTTTATGAAAAAAGCTGCAGATACAGTACATGGCAATACCATCATCTGAAAATTATCCAAAAAAGGTGCATGCCATCCTGATGTAGAATAATATCAGCTGATAATTCTTCCTTGTGACAGGTTGCAAACACTCAAATTGTCTTCCAAAGGCATCACGGGAATGACTTCACTCCACAGACTACAGTGATTGTAGGGGGATCCCGCCGATCCTGCCCAACGAGTGCTCGTTCCCCATAGACCAGACCAAAGGAGGATGGAGCTGACGATGACGACAGACATGAGGATGAGGAGGCAGGCCGGGAGGAGAGGAGGGGAAACCAGGGCCCGGCCTGCAATGCACTTGAGGTTGGCTGCAGGAGGTGTCCCCGGGGCACAAAGGTGGATGGGTGAGGAGAGGAGAGGACTTCAGTTCGCTGGTTGATCAAAGGAATGTGATGGCTGGAGGCTGGCAGCAGCCTGAATCGGCCACCATTCATTACAATGGGAGAATGGCACTAAATGGCACTAAATCATGGCACCCCTTGCATGCGGGCTCAATAGACTAATTCTGCACAACTGCTAATCATGGATGTTATGGCAACACTCTACAGGACTGTTTGTAGGAAAAGAACATCTCTGTGTGTTTGCACTTCACACCTGTGACAATAAGGCACCATCGAACCATTGAACTAAGAAGGCAGGTTGCCACCATCTTCCCAAGGGCAATTAGGTATGGGCAGTAAATGCCGTCATTGCCAGGGATGTCCACATCCCATAAATTAATAAAACAATATCAAAGAAATCTGTCTGATGTGCTTGGTTGAGGTTGGAAACCTGCATGAGTTTGAAAAGAGTAAAGTCCCTTGGGCAAACTCCTTTGAAGTAACGTCCTTTATTTGCTTTTGTACCGTACATTTCACAACCTTTGGACATTGCAAAACACTTTACCACCAAAGGAGTGCTTTGAAGTCCTACTGTGATGTTGGAAGGTATATGAAAAAGATAGAAGAATAGGTTGAATGAGTGAGAGAAAATATATGTGAAGGTGCTTATGTGGGGCACCAATATCATTATCAATTAATTCAGAGCATAGGCCTTTAATAAGTTTCAATCCCCACCACCGATTTTCCGGCACTCTGAGTTCTATTGCCTTGCCGGATTATCCATTTTGCCAGACCAACAGAAATCATGGCCTCCGAGTGGAGTCAAATGGTACCAGAGTGGTCGGTCTAGGCAGCCGAGAGGCAAAGCGCGCAAAGTCGAAACTATCAAAACATGGAGGGGACGGGGCGGACAATTTTTTGGCGGCCGCGCGCGCATGCGCACACACCCACACGTGCGCGAGGCTTCGGAGGCTCAATCCTGCGCTAAATGCAGCTCAACTGTGCCTGTCTCACCGGGTTAACTACAGCCCTGTCTGGAATGACGGGATACCAGCGTTGCTTCTCCGCGCTGGCCATATTTCCCGCAAGCCCAGGCAGGTTAACCTGGCGGGGATGTCCCCCACCTCTCAAAACATGGGGGGGACATGTCCCCTCTGGCCCCCCCCGGGTTTTCCGCCCCTGGCTATGGGAATAAATGTGCCTCAATATAACATTCCAAATCCATTGACAGGGAGCTAAAATAAAGTCATTGACCTCTTCCTGGTCAAGACCGCTGGCATTATGACTCCAATGACGCTCAACCAGTTCTGGTGGCCAGGCCCACATCATTTAGCTTAGTTTAGAGATACAGCTTGGAAACAGGCCCCTGGCCCACTGAATCCGCGCCGACCAATGATCATTCGTACACTAGATCTATCCTACACACTAAGGACAATTGACAGTATGTACAGTGAAATTCTTTGTTTTGCATAGCATACACAAAGTAAGCAAAGAGTTGCCACGTATAGGGCGACGACAAAATTACAAAAATATTCAATATAGTCCCAATGGTCCCTCCATTCTCAGCACCCCCCCCCCCTCCCCCCCACGCCGTGTTCCCGGGTAACTCAGTGGGTCAGGCAGCATCTCCGGAGAAAAGGAATCAGTGACATTTCGGGTCAGACCACTACTTCAGTACAGTAGTGGCACAATGAGACAGCATACAGAGTCGCCAGATTTCTCGCCATTTTGAAGTCCCAGTTGGCGGCATTGTTGGTTTGGCCTGGCCAAGCATGGCCGTTGATACCCTCAGCTGCTCTGTGCCCCTGCAGTCCATGTCTAATCCATGCTCTCGGCCTCTTGGTTTAGCTAAGAATGATATGTTTGTGTTGCAGAGAATCATGCATTTCGCAGTTTTAGCACATAACTACACACACAATATGTGGCACAGATATAATAAAACAGCCCAAACTACTCTGTCAGTTCTGTCTAATTCACAGACTATTTTGTACAGATGACATACTGCTTTCAAGAGGAACTGCGGAATGAACAGACAGCGATTCACTGGGTAAAAAAAGCTGCCGCCATGAACAGTTACAATTCTTGTATTTTCGTTGATGCTTTACAAAAAGTGCAATCAGCAGGTTATCGCTTTTTCCAAATTGGTGCTTTTTCATCCGGTGAATTTAGGCCATTTTTAATGCAAACCTGCAGCTGATAAATGAGTCCACGATTAAAACAATAACATTGTGACTTGACAACTTTCTGAAAAATACCAAACACTCACATCGCCCTGCATTTATTTAAAAAATATATAATTTATGTCAAAAAAGGTCAGGCGAATAAAATACTAGAGTATAAATGGCTGGATAAGAAAATCATTACTCACTGCACCATTAAAGAAGATTCATTATTTTTCATTGAATTTCAAAATGAATGTTTACCATTGAAATAAAATATAAGCCTCGGCATGGCAAGTTAAATTTGCAAGCTGAAACTCAAACTGGGTAGTTTAAGATTTAAAATGTTGATGAAAGTCTTGTCAGACTGATTATTCCATTTATTCCTCGTCTTCAAGGAGTCCATGAGTCAATGATGTGCGATAGATTAGGGTCACTCAATGGGAGGACGCAGAGGTGGCACAGTGGTGCAGCGGTAGAGTTGCTGCTTTACAGTGCCAGAGACCCAGGTCAATCGTGATCACTGGTGCTGAATGGAGTTTGTACTTTCTCCAAGTGACCATGTGGTTTTTTTCTTGTTGCTCCGGTTTCCGCCTACACTCCAAAGATGAACAGGTTTGTAGGTTAATATGCTTTGGTAAAATGGTAAGATTATCCCTAGTATGTAGGACAGTGTTAGTGTACGGGGTAATCGCTGGTCTCGTGGTCCTTCTTCTTCTTGCGTTTGAGGCAGCAGAAATTATGTAAAGCCCTCCAGGTGCTGTAGCTAGTTAGGCCTTCCGCATTCAGCTGCAGCAGGGTGATGCCATCCGGTTCAACATCCGTAGGTGCCCGCCCTAAAAAGAGCGCATGCTCCAGGTTGGCGCCAAGCTGCAGCGACTGAGGTGGCATTAGGACTGCAAGCTGCGGCGACTGAGGTTACACTATTTCTGCTGCTGTCTCTGTTCGTTGTCATTCGCCTGACTGAGGTCAGTTGACAAGGCTCACCACGGGGAGGTCGACAACATGAGCCCCACTCGGTGGGCCAAAGAGCCCGTATCTCTAAAGTCTAAATTCAGAGGCAAAATCTAAATCACAGCCTCCGATTCAGATTGCCATGTTTTAAAAATATTTATATGGATGTGGAAGCTTTGGAGAGGATGTAGACGAGGTTCTAGTAAAGTTGAATGCTGCCTGGATTAGAGGGTATTAGCTAAAGGGAAAGATTAGACAAACTTAGATCAATATCTCTGGAACACTGAAGGTTGATGGGAGACATGATAGAAATTTATAAAATTATGAGAGGCTTAGATAGGGTAGACAGCCAGAACCTTTTTCCTGGGTGGAAATGTGAAGGGCTCGAGGGCATCGCTTTATGGTGAGAGGGGCAAAGTTAAAAGGAGTCGCCTCTCGAATCTTGACAACATCATCATACATTGGCACTTTTTCCAATTTAGTATCTTTCCTGTAGCTGAAATGTGTGCAGATATATGAACAGTAAACTGAACATAATACTCCATGTACAGCCTCACCAACAGGAACTGCAACTCTCTGTCTCCATCTCAGAAGGCAAACTGTCCAAACTGTAGAAAGTTACTACATAGCATGGGATCCCACAGTTACCTAGATGTCGTTAAGCTGGAACAGGTGCAGAGAAGAATGATGAGGATGTTGCCAGGTCTCGAGGGCCTGAGCGAGAGGGTTGAGCAGGCTAGGACTTTATTACTTGGAGTGCAAGATGATGAGGGTAATCTTATAGAGGTGTATAAGATCATGAGAGGAATAGATTGGGTCTTTTTACCCAGAATAGGGGAATCAGGAACCAGAGGACACAGATTTAAGGTGAGAGGGGAAAGATTTAATACAAACATTAGGGGCAAGTTTTTTACACAGAGGGTGGCAGCTAAATGTATCAAGCTGCCAGTGGTGGTAGCTGAGGCAGCTGCTATCACAACATTTAAGTGATTTGAAAGGTACATGGAGAGGACAGGTTTAGATGGATATGGGCCAAAAGCTGGCATGTAGAATTACTGTATAATCGTGGCATTACAATAGACAATAGACAATAGACAATAGACAATAGGTGCAGGAGTAGGCCATTCGGCTCTTCGAGCCAGAACCGCCATTCAATGTGATCATGGCTGATGGGACATGTTGGTAGGTGTGGGCAAATTGGGTCGGAGGCCCTGTTTCCACACTGTATACCCATCGAGTCCACGCCGACCAATGATCCCAGCATAGTAACACTATCCTACACACATACTAGGGACTAGAAAAATTAAGGCTGTAATTATTTTGTGGCTGCAGTTCTGATTAGCATTACTCTTAATCTTCAGCAGCATTCAGATGCATTCTAAAAGGATAACAGCATCAGCAGATGGTAAATCTAACCATCTCATCCTGCCCAAGTCTGCCAAATTCTGCCGCATGTTTGCACACCTAACTTTGCTTACTTTGGATTGAGATGCTCTGTGGTATTTTAAAAAATCCTAGCAACACTCTTCATAAATTCATAGATTAACACATCGTCACATCGTAGAGCAATGAAAATGAATGATTCAATCTAGTATGGTTTGGAAGATATAGCCTGGAAAGGAGTCCTTCAGCCAACTGTCGATCACCCGTTCACACTAGTTTTATGTTATCCCACTGCTCATCGACTCCAGACAAACCAGAGGCAATTTACAGAGGGCCAATTAATCACAAACCCGCAAGTCTTTGGGATGTGGGTGGAAATCAGAGAGTCCAGAAGAAATCACGCGGTCACAGGGAGAATGTATAAACTCCACACAGACAGCACCTGATGTCAGGATTGAACTGGGTCTCTGGCGCTGTGAGGCAGCAAATCTACCCACTGTGCCAGTGTGCTGACCTGTGGCAACGATTCAATTAAGAAAAACTTTCCAAAAGGTTCTGTCTGTCTGCATTCCCTCCACTCCCCTCACTCCCTCCCTCCCCCACCCTAGCCGTCCTACCAGTTCGACTGTTGGCATCCTTGTATCCCCCTCGTTAGCACATCTTCCCCAGCCAATCATGGGCCATAATGGACTCTAACTACCGTGAATGGTATTTTCCACATTACAAACTGCAAACTTTCAGGGTGCCACAGTGGTGCAGTTGGTAGAGCCACTGCCTCACAGCACCAGAGATCCAGGTTCGACTCTGACCTCAGATTGCTGTGTATGTGGAGTTTGAACTTTCACCCTGTGCTCCAGTTTTCCTCCCAAATTCCAACGACGTGCAGGTTTGTAGGGTTCTGTAATGGATGCGAAAATGGGATAACATAGAACTAGTGTGAATGGATGATTGATGGTCAGCATGGACTCAGTGGGCTGAAGGGCCTGTTTCTTTTAATCAATCAATCAATCTTCATTTTGTACAGCGTTGATAAACTGCACGGTCATTCCATGCAACAACATTTTGATCCGCACCATTTATCCACGTCCCAAACACAACCAATTAAACAAGAAATCAATCACTATACAAATATTATTGTAAAGCATATGGCAGAGTTTGCAAGCTTGCTATATGTTCCCACCTGCTCCAGAAATGCGCCTTGCAATAATGCAGCACCAGCTTGGGGTTTGTTAACGAATGCGATGAATGATGGGTTGAGGGGAAGAGTATAATTACCTAATGTGCATTTGCCTGGAACTGTTGAATTGAAAAATCTCATTCATGCGAGCACAATATTAAGCAACGTACGGAGTTTGCAAAGGCCACTGTAGCAATCCGTTAGATCAATCAAAGAGCAAAGAGCACGTGCAAAATTAAATCTAAATATAGATTTCCAGAGGCAATCTAATTAATCGCATACATTGCAATATCACATTATTGCTAAACACAAGACACCCTCAAGAATGACCAAGGAAATATTGAAAACTGGAAATGATTTTTGCTGAAAATAATGGGCTCTGGATTCCTCCCACATTCCAAAGACGTACAGGTTTGCAGGTTAATTGGCTTTGGTAAAATTGTAAATTGTCCCTAGTGTGTAGGATAGTGCTTGTACACGGGGTGATTGATGGTCAGCACGGGCTCGGTGGCAGGTTTCCATGGTGTATCTCGAAAGTCTAACATCTAAAGTAAAGTAAGTAAAGGAATTAGATTGGACATATAATATAATGTATATGTCTGCTATCAGACTACTGAACAATCCCCTCATAAGCTAAGGATGTAGTTTTGATCCCCCAACCAACCTCAGTGCACCTTTTTTTAAATCTGCACTTTCTATGTGACTATATCACCATAATTCTACACACTATTTTTCCCTTGCACACGTCAGGCATCATCTCTAGAAAACATGGATAGTTGACTTTTCGGGTCGGGACCCTTCTTCAGACCTCATTTTTCAACCCAAAACATTACCTATTCATGTTCTTCAGAGATGCTGCCTGACCTGCTGTGTTACTCCAGTACATTGCGTCCTTTAGTGTATTAACCAGCATTATTTCTACATGGAATAAATCATCTTTTGAGGAAGAGTGATCATAACATGAAAACATCTGGAGAATAATGTCGACAAGTCCAAAGCTAAGGAATTCTTCAAACAAAAACGATGGCAATCGGTAAACAATATAAAAGTTTTTATTTAAAGCACCTAATTCTCAACAAATACAAATTCTCCTGGTGAACATCTCCCACTGGAGGTGTAGTACAAATATTGTTAACTAAAAAAAATTAGTTTGGCATTACATTAGAAAAATAATTTTACAATGTTGCATATTGTCAACAAATTGTCTCTAAATTTAAGCAAAACAAAGATTATGCTATTTGGAAAACATAAAATAAACCCTCAAGTACAATTGAAAATAGATAACATAAGTATAGAAAGAGTATATGAAAATAAATTTCTTGGTGTGATCTTAGACCACAAAATCTGCTGTAAACCA